>NW_027137833.1:471418-758678 GCF_000149305.1 Rhizopus delemar RA 99-880
TGGCAGCATTTGGAACAACTTGCTTCTTGATGTAAATCAAGGCTTTGTGATCAGTTGTCAAGGTAAAATGACGGTTATATAACCATTTATTATATCTCTCAAACATGAATACAATCGCTAACAACTCTCGTTTGTTTGTATGATAACGACGTTCGGTAGGAGAAAGAGATCTTGCAGCAAAGGCGTTATATTGAATGACTTGGTCGATGACTTGATAAACGACACCGCCGATACCATAAGCACTAGCATCTGTTGCGACGTAGAATGGGTACTTAAGGTTAGGAATGTGAATAACTGGGGCATTCACCAAGGCATCCTTAATGTTACGAAAACTGCATTCATGGGTTTCATTCCAAATTCCTTTTAAAGAATTAAGAGATCGTAACCGGTCAAGTGGAGCAGTCAAGCGAGAAAACATAGGTAAACTATTACGGAAATAGTTTGCAAATCCAAGAAAACTCATGACTTGTCTACCAGTTTTAGGTGTGGGCCAAGAATGTATATTTGTCAGTTTACGTTGATCAGGGATTAGAGAACCATTGTTACCAATAGTCCATCCAAGAATGTTTACACAACTTTGTGCAAAATGTGTCTTTTCAACATTAATAATTAAGTTTGCAGCAGTAAGACGTTTCAACACTTCACGGACATACTCAATATGTTGATTCATGTCACCAGAGCTGAAGACACATAGATCATCAATATAGAGTGCAGTGTAGGGAAGATCTGCGAACAAATTTGTAAGAACACGCTGTACAATGTTACCGGTACTTGTCAAGCCAAAAGGACAATGACGAAATTGATACTGCATACCAGTGAATGGATGAGTAAATGCGGTTTTAGGTCTATCAGATTCTTGGATAAGAAAACGATGAAAGCATGCTCGTATGTCGAAAGTAGTAAATATAGTAGCAGAACCCATACGTTGATGAAGATCACTGATTAGAGGTAAAGGCATTCTATCAACATTCTTCACGAGTTGGTTAAGCATACGTGGATCAATAACTGCTCTTTTCTTAGTGTATAATCCGTTAACATCCTTTTTTCCAACAAGAAAAATAGGGTTGTTGAAGCGAGTATTGGAAGGAGCAGGTTCAATGACACAATCATCCAACCAAGTTTGAATTTGGTCTTCCATGATTTTTCTGTTAGCAATAGCAATATCGGGTTGTCTTCGATAAGCAAAGGCATTGGGTTCAGTATCAAGAGTAATGATAGCACCAGGTAAATTACAATGAGAAGACATGGGGATACTCGTATTAGCATCTAACAAAGGTTGAATAGTGCTCATCAATTGCTGTCTTTCCTGTTTAGTGCCAACAGGAGTTTCATTTGGCTTATAGTCATCAGGGTTAACTGGATCAGGTATTTTAGGAATATTAGAATTTAACCAAGAAGTGGCTAATCCTGTTAAACCTATTCTTAGTTTAGGCAAAATGTCAAGTCCTAAACAAATGGGGACATCACTGCTAAAATCAAACACTTCAAATTCATATGGCAAACGGATTTGGTTATAATAAACAGTAAGATTTATTATGCCTAACCGGCTTACAATACTTGAACTATTATGTCCTAACTTGATCGATCCTGGATTAGGTGTTGGAACTAAACCAAGCGACGAACAGAACGAAGGAGACACACACGAAAAAGTTGAACCGGTATCAATCATGGCCCATGTTTTGATGTGCTCTACAATAATAGGAACATAAAGCGTATTAGTGTTTGAAGGCGCTTTAGAAAAGATGTGATGTGTAATGTACTTACAGGCCTGAGCAGCTTCAGCCACAGTAAGGGCTTCTGCAACATCAATGTCCATATCATCCGACGAATCGGGAACAGAGACAACGGGACCAGCAGCATCAGTCTTACGACCGGAAGAAGCATCACTACTACTTGTAGTAGGAGTGGCAGAAGAACCAACAGAGGCAGAAACATCGTTACCAGAAGAGGCAACGGAAGACAAGGAAGAAGCAGGGGATCGACTCATTCCGCGAAACAAATGAGAAGGCCCAGCAAGATCAGAGTCGTCAGCCGAAGAGCCAGTTGAGCGACCCTTTCCTTTGCATCGATGACCAGGACGCCAGTTGTCAGCACCACAAGAGCGGCACGGACGTCCCAAACCGGAAGGTTGGTTTCTTGGATTCCACTGAGAGGCAGCAGAACCAGAGGAGACATCAACTTGGGTAGAACCCGAAGAAGGAGAAAGAGAGGAAGATTTCTTCATAGCACGACATTCATCGTTGCTATGGGTGGTGGTCTTATGGAAGCTGCAATACTTCCTAGAAGCCTTTGGATAAGGTGCAGCACGAACAGCAGAACCAGAGACAAAAGCAGAGGATTTCTTCCGACCAGAAGAAGAGGAGTCATTGACCATGGAGGGGCCAGCAGAAGTGTGAGAAGCGTTAGCAACTCTACGTACTTTGTACAATGAATGGTACAAAGTCTTGGCCAACTTGACAACGTAGTCGACCGATTCTTTTTGCGCATCCGTACAATTGGCTAAGGACACGATCACCTTCTTGTAAATGTCGGCCTGAAGACCGATCAGAAAGCAACGAGTCAAGACACAGCGATCTTGGATCTGTGCCAAGCGACGGAGGTTGTTGAAACGTTCAACGTATTGGTCAACAGTCTCAGCAGCAGTCATGGAGATGCGTAACAACTCCGTTGTAGACGTGGCCTTTTCTTCAGCCGAACCAACACCATAATGGCCAGTAAAAGCCTTTTTGAACTGACTCCACGTATGGACATCCTCCTTTTCTTGATATTCATCAAGCCAAGTACGTTGACTAGACGACAAGCAGGGAGGGAGAAGACGAAGCCAGTGCTGATCAAGATCAAGACCATGTGCGAACATCACGTCCTGAAACTTTTTTAAGCAGTGCTTAACATCCACAGAGACAGGGGCAGATGGGTCAAAGACCGCACCCTTCCACTGCATGAGGGGTAGGTTTGGAGGTACAACATTCAAGGCTGCAGGGGCAACCTGAGGTGCACCAGTCCAAGCGGTAGGAACAGCATGGGTCATAGCTCGTTGGAGGAGATATCTAGTATGAACTAGTCTCTCTAGGTCCTTGGAGCAGGCTTCGTACTTGGCGCGCACCATGCTATCTTCCTCTGACTCAGGGGTCGTGGAAAGAAGACGAACAGACAAGTTAAGGATAACTTGGGTGGCACCGATGATGGTGGAATCCAACTCCTCAATAGAAGAGTGGATGGATGGAGCTGCGATTCTAGGCTCAAAAGAACCAGAAGAAACTGCGGACGTGGTCATTCCAGAGGACTGTGCCTCTGAAGATAAGGTAGATACATCTGACATACGACGGGCGTTATCAGGATAAGTTTTATCATTACTACTGGAAGAACCAGCAGCAGCAGAGTTAAAGTCATTTGAGTTTGACATAGTGGTAAGGTAGGTAGTAATAAAAAGAGGGTTGTTTTTAAAAATAAAGTCAATAAAGAATTCACAAAAAAAAATGTTTTGCCAAATATGAAATAGAAGACAAAAACTACAAAAAGACGATAGTTGTGAAACTAAAGATTATATATGACTTTATTAATAAAAATATTGAGGGTATTTATACTTTTTGAATGTCTGGGTCTTTACCGCTATTTCAATTGATCGGTTAAAAGAATGATATGGAATATAAGGAAGGATAGTGGATAATCAATAGCCGCTGTCTACTTGACGAATCAAGGGACAATGAAGTAATTAAACTATTGATCTAATGATAATTATAGAATAGGATTGAACTGCCGTTGTTGTAATCAGGTTCCGATATAGTCTTTTAGAACGCTGGTAGGACAACAGGGCAAGATTGGCTATTGCAGAATTCTCACGTTTATTAATAGAGATCTGGTTAGACTATAATTCTGTAGTATCCAAGTTTATCCATGAATGTTCACTTTATTAGTTGTGTGGATACAACACTTATATTAAATCATGTAAAGATCTGCATAATATAATAGAGCATTTAGCCATCTGTATAAGGCTGTGGGCATTTCGCCATCCGTATAGTACATATATTTAATATCTATGATGTATCCATCATTCATAACTCGATATGAAAACTTAATAAGCTACATGTAAAATATATCCAATAGACAAGCTACAGGTTAATTCGGATAATCTTCATTAAGGATAAGATGCTGCGTAATTGCACGGTGTCGTATCCCAACATACTTTAAACATGATTCATATTCAATTTATAAGAAATCAGAGTAATGAATGCTTTACAAAGATTTATTACAGTCTTTTCTCTATTATTCGGTCATAACTAATTCCACTCCTTTAACTCAATGCAAGTTTTTAATATAACTCCGGATGCAATGCGACATAAAAACAAATCTACTTAAGAAATAATTATAAAACAGCCCACTTGCATAACCTGGAACAGATCTTTACATTAAAGTTTATTCACGATAGATCTTCAGTTATAATTAATTAAAGTATCTTGAAAAGGATTTAATTAAACCTCCATGAAAATAGTATAAATACCAGACATTATAATATTAAATAAAGATATAACTTTTTTCAGTCTCGTTGAATTTTATAGTCTTTTTTATTCTTACGAGATAACACACACAGTTAAACTATATTAAATCCAGGAACTAAATCACAGTCAGCCGCAGTCAATCATATACGAGTATTCAATGACAAATATAACAATAGAAGAACACGTAACCCTTATCTATTTGTCATCAGCTATATCATACTCATTAATTATTAATCCATGACATGAAATATTATCCGTGTATGAAAAGTATAAATAGAGTACAATTTTCTTATTAAATAAAACAATCTCTTTATCGAGTCTCGTCCTCTCTTGTTCCTTTTTATTCTTGGATAAATCAATCTACACTGTGAAAAGTATATAAACTTGGACGCATATTATTAAATAGAGTCATATATAATTTTGGGTCGTATCGAAATCTCCATTTTTATTTTTGTGAACAAAACAATCTTGTTGTATAACAGTAGTTGAAATATTGTAGAATAGTAACTGATTGTAGTTGACATTGATAAATACAATCAGTTACTGCTCTACAACATTTCTTACTTTCAATAAAACACCCATTCTTTTAATTGTCTATCCGAACTTCCTAGTTCCTCTCCAGCTCTTTCCTTTTCTCCTCTTTGGCTTGAAACACAATTCATTAAATAGAGATTTAAAGTTATAGGGCAATATTTTTGCTTCTTCATAATTATAAATGGCAAGTTACCTTGACTAAATTAACCGTAGTTAAAATTAAAGATTTTAGAATGAGATTCGACTTGAGTGAAGCTTGATTATTTATAGTAATGTCATTAGGCTGAACATCAGTACTAATTTCGATGACGATCTCTTTAGCCTAAAAATAATGTAAATATTGCCAATTAAATGGTGTGAGTAATTCAAGACGACAAAGAATCGAGAGAGGAGAGGAAGAAAATAAACAACAGATGGCATCAGGAGATTATTTATGGTCTGGAAAGATGAACTGTAAGTATAAACATATATATAGGATCAAGTAACATTTCAGTAAGTGCAATTGCAAGTCTTTCTTGTAAAGCAGACATGATCAATTTGTTTTTTTTAGAAATCCCTAAATCAATATGCATTTTTTTAAAAAGCCTAGTCAAGTCTCCAGTTATGAACAAAGGAGATGAGGCCATGCAACTTTATTTGACTTAAGCAATAGTAACTTCAACCTCAACTCCGGGTTCAATGGAGATAGAAGTGATTTGCTTGACAATTTCAGAGGGAGAGTGCAAGTCGATCAAACGCTTGTAGATCTTCATCTCAAACTTGTCAAAGGTTTCGGAACCGTTACCACAAGGAGACTTACGAGTGGTGATACGAAGAGTCTTGGTGGGAAGACGAACGGGACCCTTAACCTTAAGTTGCTTATCCTTGGCACGTTGAACAAGATCAGCAGAGACTAAAGACAAAAGAATGAATATTCTGAACTGCATCCCCATTGCTATTTTATTTTACCCTTTTCCAAGTTCTTGACGTTACGAGAAGTCAAAGTGATGCGGATACGGTGGATCCTACAAAGAGCTTAGTGTATTAAATTACATAAAAGCCGTATCTAACTATTACTTGGGTTGTTCTTGTTCTTCAAGACCAGGCTTTTCGTTGGTATTCTTAGCCTGAAAGTATAATATGTTTTAGTAAAACGTTCATTAAATTATATATAAAAAGAGTAACTTACGACGTAGGACATTCTAGTGGAATTCTCTAAAGTGATTCAATAATATAAAAGCTGAGAAAACAGTACTAAAATGAAGCTTTCATGTTATTCTTACCAGCGGTGACTAAGACTCGTGTTGCTAAAATGGAAGAAAGTTCAAAGGTTTTTGTGAATGATGATTTTTAAAAAAATTTTGAATGATAAAAACAAGATTTGATTGGCTTATGCGAAAGCCACAATAATTGATTGACATGATCAGTACAAGTCTAGTGTTCAAAGAAAAGAGTGTTCAGGTTGGAGATCATCATTTATTTATTTATATAAAAGCCATTAAAAAGTATATTGAGGCTGTTCTTACTAGAGAAGGAGTACTTTTCCAAGCAAAAATCAATTTGTTATTAATAAAACAAAGGTGTTTTATAACATTTCCTCTATGACTGTCCAAAAAAATGGCTCGTCTGGCAAACTGTTTGGGATGGGTATTTTCGTCTTCTGTCTCCGACGGCAAACCAACTACAAAAAGCCCTTTTCCATCTGGAGTTTCCTTCGTCTATATGTTGCCCCCTGCCTGTCTCTGCAGCTACAGTGGTTGGATATACATTACTGGCTGTATGGCGCGCTACCTGGTAGCTGATTTTCAACAATCAACCTTTTGCTCCGTTCATTATCATTCAAAGCGCCCGCAAGCTCATCCGACAGGCTTACCGAGAGGAACTCTTTCTTCAAGGTTGCGCTCATCGTGCCTTAACTCTTTTCTCATTAAATTAGTCTAAATCACTATTGACAGCTTTTCTTACCCATTCACATCTCAACCAAACCAGCAACAAAATATATATATATATATATTTAATGTTATTGCATATACTTTTAACATTGAAAAACCCAAAAACAATTATTGTGACTTGATTATATCGTCACATCAATAAACTTGAGCTTTGCTTCTTTTAAAAAAAAAACACATGTTGGGTATCGCAAATATTATCCTGCAAATAAAAAAAAAAAAAAAATCAAAATCAGAAAATGAAATGGGTTGGGGTTTTAACCATACGAAGATTGTGGCCACAAGTTCAAGATATTGAATGAGTAGGATGCGGTAATTCCAGGAAGAAGGCAGTGTTGCTGTTCGCTTTTCTATAAAGTTCCAGCTTTTTTCGTCATTCTGTACAGCTCAGACAAGGTGACCTGGTTCTTTATTGCTTATATGACAAAAACCTTTAGTATCTTGAAGGTAGTTATTGAAGAGTTTTTGTTTAAGATAGCCTCTTTTCTGAAAGAGGAGACGCCACACTCCAGCAACTTCAGGCAGTCTTCGATTGAGTGTAAAGTGTGCTCTTTGAGTTTTCCACTATTCAAAAAAGGAATTAGTTTGAGGAGAAAGTCATGTCTATATCAGTTGCTGTTACCTCGATACTTCAACAAATGCTATTTTCATGTTGTTAAATGTTCTGAAGCAACCAAGAGCGTCGACATATTTTGCTTTGCTTTCGCTGTAGTTGGATTTATTTAAATTAAGTACTTGTTCGAAGTAAATTGAGTTTCGCACCTAGAAGGATGCTTTTTTAAATAGTAGTTTTTAGTTTCCTTCTTTTTTGTTTTACCACTTGAATTCAACAAAGCCAGTGATCTTTGACAATGATAACAACGATGGCACAATGTTTTCAATAAATGGTGTTCTTTCATGGTTTTGCGTTAAAAGAGAAATATTGCTGAATGCAAGGTAATATGAGGTTAAAGTGTATCGGAAAATTTTCAATAAAGCAGCTGCTTTATCTGTATTCCTTCAATTTCAGAAAGTCAGTGATGTGTTCAAGCAATTTATGTTGACGAAGAGATCTATTTTTGTGTTGGTCTCGTTTGTAAGCTTTGTACTTGTTCATTGTAATAGGATTGTCTGATGCAGATGATGCTCTAATTGCTGCTCTGTTTCTGGTAGCTTGTACAATTGGCTGTAGTCGTCTTCTACCTTTGCTGGTATAGTTCTATGCAAATTGGCTCGAGTGAATAGTTTCTTATGAAGAAGTCTGTACCATATATTTCTAGGAATATGGTGCATAGGGCTACTGATAAAGGTTTCCAGTTGTTATTACTTATATTTGTGATTTGTGAGTTTGAGTTGAAGCTGAACATTGTCTTTAATTGACGATTCTTCAATGCTGTTATATTGATATCTTCATAACTCATCTGTTGAATGAATGAGTCAAAATTGATATTTGATTCAGTTGGATGGTCTTCATTGTCAAATTCAAGATCATGCTGTTCAGCTGACGATAAAGATGTAAAATACGGTTTGAAGGTAAGGTTTCCAGTAAGAGTAAACCCAACGGTACTGATTAAATTAACTTTAATACCACAAAATCAAAAAGTTGTCACCCAACGGACCCTATTAGAGGCCCTATTAAAGTTAATAGGAATTATCAGACCTATTGTGAGATTGGAGTTTGTAAGGTTTTTATAGTATAAAGTAAGCTTGTTATAAATGGTTTTTGACTTGAGACCAAGGCTTTGAATAGTGTTTGGTTCCCAAAATAGTAATAGATTGAATATAAGTTCACTTGTAATAAGTGACCACCAGATCTTGTTAAGTAGATCAAACTGTTTTGAGTAAAGTAAAATAAAAAGATAAAATAAAAGGGATTACAATGAAGTGTATATGCTTCAAGTGACTCCTTGTTCTTGATGTTAAGTAAAATAAAAGAAAAACAAAGAAATTTGCTTTGAATGAAATTATTTGAAATAATCAAAAAGTAAAATAGTGAAGAAAGAATATTGTGAAAAGTAAGTAAAGTATATGAAATATTGAAGTTATTTATATATTTTTGATGTTTTTTTGTATTTTTCTGAATTTATCTGTATTCATACGTATTTGTTTATGTTTTTCTGGATTTGAACAAGTTAGATAGAGAAAAGTCAAAGACTGTCAAAGTTTGCTGCATTACATTATACTATTATCTTTCGTGTAACGCTATATGTAAATCATCTTAATAATGGATCTTTAACTTTCTCGCTTATATGTCACCTCAGAATGCATTCATTTGAGTTCTCTATACATTGAGCATGTAATAAGTTGATGGATGATTGCGTTTTTAGTTTAAATAAAGCTGAATTTTACTATGATAAACATTACAAAACAACTTCAACTACATCGCTGAATTTTCTGTCATACAAAATATTCATCTACGCAGTTGGCATAGTAATCATGGATTTTGAAGTGCACAGTGATATCCGTATTCATAAGCTACCTGGTGGGTGACAGCTACTATTTTCTGGTAAGGTAAAAATCTAGCTTTGCTAGTAGTCTTGTACTTATACTGAAGAAAGAGGTAATCCTTAAGTTAAATGTCTAATAATACTAATAAATACGCTTCGACGCATTCCGAAGCGGCAGCAAAAAGTTTTTTTGTCGTAGTTTGGTGATTACAAGAAGCCATCTGCAATGAGAGGAAGATGATCCTCGATGTGATCTCGGTTGACAACTTTATGACCAGAAAGTGACCTGACATAGAGGGTTTTTTCGTCATATTCAAGATTAAAACCTTTCAAAGCAAGAAGGTACTAATTTGCTACGTTTTGGAACTGTTTAAATTTGCTGAATCGTTCTGCTATAGCTGCTTAAACATCGCCAGAGATCATGTCAATTTTAAAAGATATAGTGTAGAAATTTTAATAGGGTCCGACTTAATAGGAACCATAAAGTGACATCCTCACAAAAGATATTAAATGTTTAGCTCCAACCAATTAAAGTTAATCTAATACTCCTCTATCGTTGGGTTTGCTCTAAGGAAACACGATCTGTCATTATTCAGCCTAAGATGAGAGCTAGAACATTGGCCATTTTTTTGGGGAAGGGATAATATCTTCGCAGGGTGTTACCAACATTAAGGTGAGGATGCCCTACGAACAAAGTTCTAAGAAAAGAAAGATTACAGGCGAGCCAAAGGCAAAGAAGACAGTAGGAACTGTTCTTGGCCATTTATTTCAATTTCATTTTTGATACTTTGGATGTGCCTGATCGACATGAGCAGTTTAGAGGTCATTATCTTATTATGGATCATGCTCCTATATACGTCTCAGATCAAATTGAAAAGCTGATTATCAGTCGAGGATATGGAAGTGTGTGTGTGTGTATCTTCCACCCTATCCTTCAGAGTTTAATCCTATCGAGCAACTTTGGTCTGTGGTTAAGAGTAAGGTGAAAAGAGAAAAAATGTTGAAGGAGGAAACCTTGACTTTGAAAATAGTTGATGTTTGTAACAGTGTCTATTTGGAGGATCTTTGAGGATTCTGTCGTTATTCCGACTTAAAGTTACAGGTATGCTTGAATAAAGAGCCTCTCTAAGATTGCACAGTTATGCAATCTTTATTTTTTAAGTGTGCAATCTCTATTTTTTAAGTATGCAATTTGAATTTTTTACTAGAACAATTTGGAGTTTTCCTTTGTGCAATCTATTTTCTGGAAATGGCATATCTTTTTTTTTTTTTTGGGTGAATACGGAATTCTTTTTTTTTTTCTTGTGACAAAGCACCCGGAACTTTAATTTGAAATAGAAATGACAGAGGAAATATTGTGGGTTTTTGCCATTTATCTATAATTTTACAAACCAATTTCAAAAAAAGAGTGAAAGGATATTAAAAAAAAAAACTAAGGTGTTTTGTATTTTAATAGAAAACAGATGACATAAAGCTTCAGAGAATACATTATTTGGACAATCATGAAAGTAAACATTTTAATATTTTTCCTTGTTCACTGCCACTTTTCTTAATGGACTAGGCTTTCCCCAAACAAATAAATCTTCTCGTCTTGGTAGATAGGATCTTCTAGGTTTTAGTGACCTTGTAATTTTAGAAGCATAAATCATGTTTAGCTCTGTAGAAAGAATTCTAAGTTGATTTGTGTTTGTGCGTGATCCTCTAATGTAAGCATGAGATTGGGTCCAAATAGGTCTCTTTGGCTGATGTGCTGCTGATGCTTCTAATTTAGTTGATAGGGCTTTGTTTGAATAGATGGATTGAATTTGCCCTATAAATCCTGATGAAGAAACTGTTATTTTTGAATTAGCTTGCAAGATCATTGATAAATCGATAATCCTTTGTGGTAATATAATAGGTTGGGTATCTGAAATTAATAGCTGAGTGGTTGTATGTGCAGGTGTGATGGTAGACATAGTTATAATACATTTTGATGGTTTATTAGTTGATGGAATAATATTTTTTTTCAAGCAAGAAAATAAAGTCAATAAATCTTGAATAGAAGATGTATTTACATTGCTAGTTGAGCATAAAAAGTTCATAAGAGAAATAAAAAAGAAAAAAAAAAAGATGAGATTGTCATTTGAATTCATTTGGTTATTTTTATACTCAATTGTTTATTTTGACATCTTATCGCATCAGGTGTGTTACCACTGTTTCTCTATCTCTCTCTCTCTCGCTTTTAACAAACACTCTCATACTCCCCCCCCCCTCTTTCCTTTTTCTGTTTATCTATTTTGCCTTATTTGGAGATTTTTATTATTTCTTCTATGAGTGGTGCCTTATATTAACCTCTTATGTATAATCTCATTTTCTTGTAAAAAAAAAACAAAAGGCTGTGCTTTCATAATGTTTTCTCTTTATCTCTTCCTTGCATCTTTATGCTCTTGAAGGAATGTATGATATTCTTTAGGCATAATAGAGTACATTAGATAATTAATGAAATCTCCTCTCTCCCCTCTCTCCTTCAGTATCAGGCATTAGTTGACAATAAGAATATATGACCTTATTTATTTATTTTTTGCTCCTAATTCATTTATTTTTTTTTATAAAAGAATAAATTTCCATCTAATATATTCACAGGCTTATTGTATTCAAACAATAATAAATGAATAATCAAAACTATAAATCTTGTATAACCATACATACTTTATTCAATGCAAAATATCATTGTATCTAACTAAATGCATGTAAAGCAAGTCGTAATTTAAAGAATTCCTCTGGCAATTGTTATCAAAGCAAGAAAAAAAAAAACATATTCCTTTTTTTTTTTTTGTAAAGCAATCATATAAATACTATTGCAATTTCATTTTGAATTTGTAAAGCATGTAAAATTTCCTTCTTTCATCAACAATATAAAAAGACATGTTTTTATTTTGTTTTAGATGAACGATTGATTTATTTTATGTAAGTCATCCTTTTCTTTTCATCTCGTCAAACATAAAGTGTGATCATCTCCGTGTCAAACTTAACTTTACATACTGGTAAATGCGCTGAACACAACCGTTTCAGTACTTGTCGCAAATTTCTCGATATGGAAGGAAACCAATTGATAGACAGAGCACAAAACTTGGGAACTGATGGAATTCTTTGAAAAGCTACTTTTTAAGGCGCATGACATGTTTTTGAGGCTTTGATCTTTGGCCTTGTTCAATCTAAATATCACCATGTCATGAAACTTGAAGGTTGCAAATATCAAACAATTCAACGCATAATTCTCTTTTAAGCTCTTCTATAAACATGGCAGCCTTCAGACTGATCTACTAGCCTGAGAATAACTTGTTACCTCTTTCTTTGGCTGTAACTATCAAAACTTGTTCAAAAAATTTAACCGTATTTTAGCCTTCAATCACCCAGTTCAATCTGTCTTAAGCTCAAGGCTTCTTTTCATGTGTCATTTGAAGCAAGTACTGAGTTGATAGCTGAAAAGAGCAAGATGAATGCGTTACAATACAGCGTCTCTTATTATTTTAGTAAATATCACTAATCAATAAAAGAAGGGAATCTAAATCCATCATAAAGCAATAGAAAACTCTGTTTTATAAAGAATCATTTTACAACCACACAATCTCAAATGAATATATTTAACTTGATGCACAATAAATATACTACCAATATATTATATGAATAAGTTGTAGGTTTTTAGTTAATCATAACAATAAAGCCGACACAGCATTTCACATTCCTTTTGCTATTCAGATGATGGCCTTTAGAACGAACCATCAGAACAGGTTGCAAAATTTAATTTTATTTCATAGCACAGAATAAATAAAACACAGAGCAAATGATTGATTTTAAAGATGATTAATACAGTCCATTTATTTAATTCATCCTTGGTGAGATTGATTATGTGATAAAACATAGGTCTATAGTATGATATGATCTTTCTGAAAGTTAAATGATTGATTATGAGGCATGTGATTTTCATAAGTAACTGGCCAACAAAAGGCTGCTGAAAAAGCATGAAACCATATCGACTTTGTGTTATTTTTATATTCTTACGTGCTCCCCTCATTATGAGCAAGGCTTTTTTCTTTCTTTTGTTTCTTGACTAATAGCCTGTAAAACAAAGCTAATGGATGGGTTCATATGTAATTAAAAAAACTTTACAAAAAAAACATTGCAATTATAAAGTCATGTCAGGACACGGTTGGTTTAATAGTATCATGTAGATGTCACAAGGATGTGTAAGAACAAATCAAGCATATTTTACTTGTAAATACAACAGACAATAGAATTGATATTCAACATCATTTTGCATTATGCAGAATGAACTCGAATGTCATTAAAGACATATACAAAAAGACTCTCAAATACGATTGTTAAAAAGGTTGAAAACAGAAAAGATGATCTTCTTGTTTTCAAAGGAAAGCAACGAATACATGCTTTATTATGCTTACACTCTTGAGAAATCAGAATGAATAACATACTGACAATGTATTCGGAGGATGATAAAGTATGAAAGAAAAGGTGTATTGTTGACATCAAAAGAGCAAAGCAAGTTTGGCATTGTTTTTTAAGCACGTCATGTTTACTGTCATTCACAAACAGTTAAATTTATTATGAAAATATTTTATATACTCTATTCTGATATAAATTGTATCAAGTACAGTGCTTAGTTTTGCATTCTTGTAAATGGAGCAAGTCCTTAAAAGTTTGAGCTTGACACTTTTATATTGAATGCCTCTTCCAAGTCAAAAGTTTGATCAAAAGAAACAGATTCACAATATAAAAGAAAGGTTAATAATTCTTTGTGTGCTATCAGCAAGGAAAATAGATGAAGTCATTTTTAACACTTGAATTAGTAAAACGAAAAGGAAAATAAATAGAGATAGAGGAAGACCTCTGACATCTTTTGTATAAAACTATGCTTGTCATCAATAATCTAGGCATAGTTCAAAACCAAATGCGAAGAGATTATTCCTATTTTTTATAAATTTAAACGTGAAATAGTATTTAAGATTCAAGTGCTCCCTCGACATTGAATAGAAACAGTGAAATAGTAATGTTACATGATACAATCCAAGTGAGCGTTAAACAGACGATATAGCTCTAACCTAGTATATGTACCTGATGTTAACAACGCATCAAACACATAAAAAGCGATCTGAATAAAAGGACATGGAAAGACATGTACCCACTAGAAAAAAACCATTGTTACTCAAGAGCATAAAATCTTTATTGTGTATATTTTCAAGTATCCTACAGCCTTTTTTATTTTATTTTTATGATCATCAAGAATGATAAAGAACTAGCTAAAAAAAAAGAAAGATTAATAATAAACGCAATGTAAAAAAAAAATCGTATTGAATTAGGAGCAATTACAATGAATAACTCTTGTGCCAATACTCTATATTTTAACCCATTTTCCTCTGATTGTAAATGTATTCCTCTCCCTTCCCCGTTGTTACGATTTGATTAATCGATGAATTTTCGTGTAACAGCTATTAACGATAAAAAAAAAGTTTTTAAAATAAAATCGAAGCAAATTATATTAAAAGTTGTATTTATTTATACAAACGTGCTTATATTAATAGTATAAGCAACAAAAGTGCATAAAGACAAAACGATAACAAAGAAAGAAAGTCAAGGTATTGTTTAAATCCAGAAAATAACATAGTCAACTTAAAGTGTCTATTAAAGACGTTTTAACACATATTTTAAAGGTAGATCAAAGAAAGAATGCTTTACTTGACGCATGATCCAGATTCACTGTATTTATAACGCCCTGTTATTCCAATCGAATGTTGTACATAAATGGCGCTTATGTCATCTTGTTTGTCGATCAAAACACGAAGATCAATTACACATGCATAAAATACTATCAAGCAAAGTAAAAAAAAAAAAAAAGATTCAAGTGCGCTCTATAGAAAGGTATTTATATATATTCACGATTGATGAATGAGTATAATTGTCTAATATACTTAAAGTAGAAATAATAAACAGTATATTCATAATGCAGTGTATATAAATTATACATATTCTCTTGACAATAAATAGACTGTAATCTGTGTCATTTATTCAAAATAAAGTCAATGTTGGTATAGCCCTAATCGTCATCTTTTACGTTCACCCCCCCTCCCCTTTGTGTTCTTTTCTTTCCTTTTGCCTCTCGTCCCTCTCTTCTCTCCCCCCGTCTTTTTATTATTTTTCTTGGCTGTGGCAAATGATAAGAATGGTAATTGTGGTAGGATGAATATCAAGACGTAGGGAGTGGTTTAAGGAATTGTGCTTTCAATACAAATCACATATTTAAATGTTATAATACATCATTCTAATAACCCTTTTTATTGTAATTACTCAGAATTAAATAGTGCACATTTAGACCTTTCCATTTGCTTTTACCCCCTACAAATTTGTAATTTATATAAATATGGTCCCCCTACCAAGCCTCCCCTTATTTTCTCTAACTTTCCCCCCCTTTGACTTCCAAATCTATGTCATATCCCTTTCACTTTCCCTCTCTCCCCCCAAAAAAAATAAGATGAGCTGCAGATTTCTGCTCCGGACCTTTTCCCATTTTTCTTTTCTACCGATTCTCTTTCTTTATACAAGATAAATAAGAGATAATAAAATATGCTTATAAAAGCTTCAATTCATTTACCTTGTCCTTTTCCTTTCCTCTTCCTCTTTACTCTTTGTTTTATTAAAGTTAATAATGAATGAGCCAAGATTAAAGAACAATGCTTCATTTGCTAGTGAAGCCACTATACAAAGCCAGCAATTACACCGAAAGACATTCACACCATCTGTCTTTACTGAGAAATCAGTCACTATTGCTCCAGACACAACAAATAAACGCGGATTTAAAGAGATTGTGAAATCTACAAAGCGAATCGCCTGGGCTTTATTTTTAAAATACTGGTTCTTACTTGGCTTGCTGATCGCAATCATCTTGGCTATACAGTTTCCAAATGTGGCTAGAAAGGGAGGATACATTAGAGCCGAATGGACTATAAAATGGGGTAAACTACAAGCGCTTATCGATTGTTATTCGTCTCTAATTTTTAAAAAGGCGCTGTCATTGTTATCTTTTTAATTTCTGGATTATCACTTCGAACAAAAATATTAGCAGCTACCATTTTACGTGTTAGACTTCATTTATTAATTCAAATCATTAATCTAATTCTGATTCCATTCTTTGTTTTTGGTCTTGTAATATTATTTTTTAAATTGCATATGGATATCAGCTCTTTACTGTTGGTCGGTGTTGTTATTGCTGCTAGTACTCCAACCACTGTATCTTCAAATGTTGTCATGACAAAGAACGCAAAAGGAAACGAAGCTTCCGGTAAGAAAAAATGAAAAAGAGAGCCATACACAAAGACCAATCGAGTTTATTAGCTTTAATGAATGCTGCCCTTGGTAATGTCCTTGGTATCTTTGTATCACCTGCTCTTGTCTCGTTGTTTCAGCAACCTTTGATTATTGCCACTCCAGAAAATGAAAGCACTACAGAAGCAGCTGGAACGGTTGATTTTGCTTCTGTACTAAAACAATTGGGTGCCACTGTATTGGCTCCTCTTATTGTAGGTCAAGCCATCCAGTGGTTTTTTACAGAGCCGGTTGCAAAATTTAAGGTCAAATTTCGCTTATCTGATGTTAGCAGCTTCATGCTCTTGACGATGGTCTGGTCTGTTTTTTCAGATGCTGTTTATGCTGGATCGTTTGATGCAGTGAGGCCAAAGGATATTGTAGCAGTGGCTATTATGAATGCAGGCTTCTACATTTTATTTTCTCTTGTTTGTTTAACCCTCGGAAGACTTCCGCTACCAAGATTCATTCATACTCCTAGCTGGGTTGAACGATTGAGATATTCTCGTGAAGATACAGTGGCTATTATGGTAAATCGCTTGCTAATCGATATTGCATTATCATGACTTATATGTCTTCTTTTATAGTATTGTGGTGCAACTAAAACTGTAGCTATGGGCGTTCCTTTGATTAATGTGTTATACTCTACCGGAGATCCTGGCACCGTTGGTGTCTTATCAACTCCGTTGCTGTTGTATCATGTTGAACAATTGATCCTTGGTAATATTGAGGTTGAACTTCTAAAGAAATGGGTCACTCGCGGTGAAGAACGTCATTCTGAGCCTGCCTCTCCAAGGGATGAAGAGGATGACATGTATGATAATGAGCTTATACAGGCATCGAATAACTTAAATACTAATAGCCATATACATACCCCTTCACCATTATCACAGTTGCATACATACAAAGAAAAGTAAAAGAAATTACATTTATAGCTTTGACCATTTTTTCTGTATTATAAAAATTAAACATGGCATGTCCTTTTGTAAACGCTTGCTTTTTATATTAAACTTGAGCCTTATTTCAAATGAATAACATTTTGCTTACACTCTTGTTAAATTAGCAGATACTTGGACTCTTAAAATAGTTTGTATGAAATATGAAAGGCGATACAAAAGAGTTGATACACAAAGATACATGATGCGCAATTTTCCGTAACGTTGAATTGTAAGTAAAGAAATAGAAAGGGTTTAAATTTAATTTTTCCAGTCAATATGAGGCCCACTCTTTCCTTATCTATATTTTCTGTATTATATGACATAAATACTTGTAGTTGGTAACGCATGCCACTGGTATAATACAAAGTAATCAATCCCTTACTGTTTAAAATTATTAAACAGGTTAAGCGGTATCCGAATACGCTTCATTTTCCAAAAAGCAAAAAAATATAAAGATCTTTCTTTTCTAAAGAAAATGGCTGGAGCCGGTCCAAAACCACCAAGTCGTGAAGAAAGAAAGCGTTGTTGGTTTTTACGCGATCAATATTTTGAATGTCTCGATAAATGTAATATTAGAGATCCTGTCACTGTCGAAAAAGCACCCGAAAAAGCTTCTGAATGTTTAGAATTAAAAAAGAATTATGAAGAGGGCTGCATGGCAAGCTGGGTAAGAAGACTAATTTTACAGAGAATAATATCGTAATCTATCTCTTATAACAGGTTGAGTACTTTAATAAACGTCGTGTGCTGGATTTACGACAGAAGGAATACTTGGAGTTTTCCAAACAACAATCAGGCAAATAGGTAACAGGCCCACAATTTCTCTTTGTTTTGTTGTAGACATCATGTAAATAGAAGCCTCAATAATAATAAAAAACAACTTCATGCATTGGTCATTATATGAAAACCAAGTGGGCTGATTTATCATTTGCTAAATTTCTATGTATTTATGCTTTGCATTTTCAATTTTTTTACGCGTGCTTTTTTTTAATAGACGCGCCCTTTGTCTTTCTTTTTTATATTTTTGCTTTATGGAAACACAGCCAGGAATTTCCTTAAAAAATAGACCTTATCTCTTTGATTGTATTCATTGGAATGAAGATGGTCAGTTGTCCGTTTGTGTAGAAAATGGTGTTCACATTATGGTAATTCCATAGCACATCTTGTATGTCTACTCCACTCACACAATTTTTTAAAGACACCTATCTTGACCGGGATATCATCAAAAGCTGAAGGTTGTGCTCATGCCGGATTGTCTCTGCCTCCAGCTCCAAAAATGCCTACATCGTTTGATCCAGGTAGATTTTGACTGATCAATCGAGATTGTAGTAGATCTAATTTTTTTTTCTTTCAATTAGTGGAGCCTGATAAAATTCAGACATCGTTTTATAATGAAGAAGGATTTCGCTGCGCCACTTGGTCCCCTTCCGGCTTATCTCCATCACTTAGGTTAGTTGAGTATTGGCCTAGGGGTTCTTTAAGTGACTAAATCAAAAAGCATGTAGTTGCCTTTTAGCAGTGGTGACGACGAAACATAGAGTGTTGTTATATCAAAGTTCAACAAAAGATCCCTTGAATTCCGATTGGAAACTAGTTGAGTATTCTATTACTTTAATGAATTGTTCGTATTGAGCTTTTTATCTTTTTTAGTATGCGAACATTACAGACTTGATTCAGGAACACGCAATCGAAAGCGATCAAGCAGCAAAATACCCACTACACCATACACTATGTAAAGATCCAATATAGAATGCACCTGAGAATAATACAGACGATCTAATATATGTATAGATGCTAGCTGGTCGAAGCAACTTTCCGTCGATGCTCTCAATTCTAAATTTGCCTTGTTAGCATTGTCAAATAAGCATGGTGATGTTTGTATTTGGACTTATTCTCTGAATAACGGCATTCAATACGCTACTGCAATTTCACCTCATAAATCATTTGTTAACCTGTTAGATTGGACGGGTTGGAAAAAGTTGCAAGATACTACCTGTATGTGTTTCCCTCGCTTTTTAGAAGAAAAAGAAAAGCAATGCTAAAAGTTATGCCTTAGATATTGCATTCATTGCTTCAAGCTCTACGAATGGAACAGTGGCATTATCCTCCGTAAAAGTTCAATTTGGTATAGACAGCCAACATAATTTACATATTGAAAACGTACAAGCACAAAACGTATACACTTGGTTCGAAGACAACGCGGCTATTCCAACATTATTAAAAATACATGACAGCTGGGTAAATATTGATGGCTGAGTACATCTTAATCGTCTGTAGCTAACATGATATTAGGACAAAGATACACCAAATATTAGCATTGCTGTTTCTAAAGGCCTGTATGTTTACATGCTTTCACTTGGAATAATGAAAGATGAAAGCGTTTCTGTGCAAGGTGACTGGATGTCATATAATCTATCACATTCTGGTGTAGGGTTGTCAGGAGGATTATGGATAAATGAGAACGAGTTTAGAGGATACACATTTGAAGGCGAAGGGTGCCATGTCAGAATCAAAGATGGCAATATTGAAGAAGACAGATTGGAAACTTATAAATTAAACCAGAAGCTCATCCAAAAATATAAACAGCAATGGATGGAAGAGCAAGTAAGAATAGAAGATGATGATTTGCTTGGCGCTTCAGATGCAAAACCATGTTTGTGGGGTGCATCTGATGGTCTGAATCATATAATTACAGCAATATATTGCACGTAAGATAAAATACCGTCTAGAAAGAAAGAGAAAAAGATATAAAAATTTGCTTACAAAAAAAAAAAAAAAAAAAAAAACAGGATGAAGCCTACAGTTGATATCCATTATAGACTTGAATCAGCAGAAGATTCTACTATTGCATTTGTTCTTCAAAAAGAGCGTGGGGTTGATATTGAATCTGTTTGCCAAGATTTGGATAAATACGTTTTTAATCCTGACTTTTGTAACGTACACAGTTTCTTTCTCTAAAACAAAACTAACAAAGATTACAATAGTTTTTACTTGTCCTGTACGAGGAATAATCCGTGAAATTCTAGAATACTTGGTAAATGAGGACAACCTGAATAACTTTAAGATTTGGCTTTCAAAATTAACTGGATATATCTCTCACGAACCAACATCAAAGTATATAGTTATATACAAAAGCTTCTAGTGTTCTTATTCTGTATATTAGTGGTTACGACCTTACGCGAGCACTTTTCAGTGCACCAAGTATTATTGCCGCTTTAATAATCAACAATGCCGAAATAGAATTAAAGGTAAGTGACTGTAATTCAAAACCAACAAATATACTGATCAATTTTGTCTTTAGCATCATGATTTAGTGACAATGAATTCTGAGTTTCAAGATGCTTGTAAACAAGCAAAGCTTGCTATTCACTTGAATTATTTATGCAATGTACTTGATTTCGCCCTACGTTTACCCGATAAAGATTTTTGTTGCCTCGGTGAACAAGATGTCATGGAACTTTTACTCTTATCAGACCATGCACTTGCTATTCAAAATGAAAATGCTATAAAAACAGCTTTAAAGATATACACAAAACTGCAAGCAAATTTTCCTGCCCTTGATTTAAGCGAAGAGATCGAATACACACACAGTTTCGGCTCGCAGTCAACTGGAAATTACACACCAAGACCAAGAGAAAAATGCCCTGTTTGTGATGAGCTGGTGAGTAATATTAACAATACCTCCCTAGCACAATGCAATGCAGGCCATTTTTGGGAGCTTTGTAGTATCACTAAACGTGTGCTCTCTGATCCAAAGATGCGTAAATGCTCCACATGTGGAGCAAAGGCTCTGATAGCTAAACATGAAGACTCACTTACAGATATGATTTTGAAGCAATGTGTAAAATGCATAAATTGTGGATCTGGTTTTTATTAATAAAATATTTAGACATTCAATATGTATTTCCTGAAGGAATGTAGATGTGATTAATCTTTATCGATATAATCTGCTCTCCTAGTATGTCTCATTAGTGTTTGGTCATTTAGTACAATTATGTTTGACACCTCTTTGAAGCGTAGTCAGAAACACGAGTATTTTTGATATTGTCTACAAACGTGCATAAAAACAAAACATATTTTATTGTTTGATCAATAGCATCTTCTTAGACTGCATCGAGATTTCTTTTTTTTTTTTTTAAAAAAAAAAAAAATAAAGAGCGATTGATTGACATTAATCGAGTATGTAATTAGAACAATGGATTTATCAGTTCAGTCGGTCAATTAAAGAGTTGTAGTGTGCACCCAATGAATACAAATGTTTGTGATATCTAAAGGAAGCAAAAAAGTTATGCTATTGCTTGTTATTTTTCTTTGCATGACTTACGCCAACTTAACAGGCACTTTATCTGGATACTCATCATCACAGATTTTTAGCACCGGAGCGCCCATTTGAATAATATCTACAGGAACTTTTCTTGATCTTGCCAAAGCTAAAATCTAAAAAATAATGTTGGAAATAGTATAAGGTCATCTTGTCTTTTTCCTACCTCTAGTTGACCTCCCCAGCATGCTGTGTTTTCAATATCGTTACAATATTTTTCGAAATTACCATCTTCAAGATATAAAAATGGCGTAAAATCATCAGCATGGTTGCGCATGTAATCTGCTGCTGATTTTCTAAGTTCCTTATATGTAACCTAAGAATAAAAGTTGTCATTCATTATTGCTCGCCTACAGTCCCTAACACTTGCCTCTTCATTATATCTTGATTTCAATTGATCAGCAAAAGCATTGTATAAACTTGTAACAATAAATGAATCACCGTACTTTTTCTTATTTCATAATTTGCTTACCAGTGACCATCAGCAGTAATCTGTTTAATTCTCAAGTTCATTGGTGTCAGTAACTCTTTAATGGCATCTGTTTCTAGAGCACCTTGATCCACTTGATTAGCTGCTTCTTTCTCAGCTTCTTCACGCAATCGCTCCATTTCTGCATTTCTTTTCTCTATTCTCAACTTTGCTTTGTTCACTTTCTTAGCTTTTGGTTGCTGTGGCAATTCTTGTACTTTTGTTCCATCACTCTCTATTGTTAGATTGTTTAAACGCTCTAAAGAGATGCCATCTTCATCCTCAGTCTATTAAATCGATGAGCGTTTAGGGCAAAAAAGATGCTCTGTAAAAGAAAAAGGCTAAACATACTTGTTGCTCACTGGGATCAATTCCTGCCTCCTTTGCTTTAAGAACTCGGATTTCCTCTTCTTGTTTTGCTCGTAAATTGTATTCCAAATCAGCAATGCGTGAATTTACTTCTCTCTTCTTTCTTTTATCGCTTTTAGGTACAGATTTGCGTAAAGCAATGATTTTACTTGTAAGTTGTTTATGCTCTTCCTTATGCTTTTCTAATAAATCGCTTAGAGTAATATTTTCTTCAGGCGTTGACATTTTTTTTTAAAGAATAAAAAACTGTCAATTTAAAATTCAAAAATACAGGTCAATTTATTTTAGTGTACACTGTTTTAGCATGCTATTTGTTCACTTTCCAAAGAAAGGTTCGCTAAAAAAATGAAAGTTTGATTCGCTTGAAGCTCGAAATATTGATCACTCGGAAATAAAATAAAACTTCACTCATAAATAAAATGTTTGCTTCACTCAGTTACAGAGAAACCGTTTGCTCTATTTTCATATCCTATTTGCAGTTTGAAATGAATATGCTTTTGCAAAAAAACGGACAAGGAAACGTATATGATGACTAAGGCAGCTTTAGACTTCTTGAAGTCTGGGATGTTGAAAATAATTGCTTGTATGCTGTTATATCTTGTGTTCTCTATTCGTTTTGGTACACAGTCATTCTGGTATAAAATAGCTATTATTGGGAAGGTATTCACTGAAGGAGTAGATGAGATGAGTCAGGAGTGCATTACTCAGTTTCGTTGTAGGTTTGCATGCCATGTGACGCATTACTTTTATGAAATCAGTAAACTAGGGACCTTATACACGGCAAAGGAAGTTGTTTTGAGCAGGCTCAGATTATATGTAATGATTACTGATTAGCCTAAGGATTCATGCAAAGTGTTTGCAAAGCAAGAGTAATGCAAAAGTTGTTGACAGAGACGAAAGACGAAAAAAGGAGTTTTGCAACATAGCTTGATATTTTATATGTAAACCTGCTATTTGCTACACTCCATTGGATGCGACAAGGTCATACAACTTTTGTTATCATAGTTTTTGCAACCAAAGCACGTTACTGGGCAGTTGTGGGCAAGAAAAGAAAATTAATTTCAATTTCGATTCCTTTTTTCTCAAAGCCTTGCCGGCTAATTTCTCAGATTGCTTTACAATTCTAGGATATCTCAATTTGATGCTTGTTGCACCGTAAGTAACAATAGCCCCAAAAATAGTGGTAGCTTTTTCTCTAGTTGTAGACACAGCTACGATAGTTCATTTTCCTTTTATCGGTCAAATCATAAAGCGATCCATATTTTTTTTTTTTGGAATCTCTCGAACGCTCAACTGCCTTTCAGAAATTAAGAAAAAGAAATGGATCTTTTCTTCTGGCTGATAAGTTTTATGTTTTCACTTATTTTTTTCTTTATTATAAACATAAGTTACCGCCTTTTCATCAGGTATGCCATCCATCTTCTTTTCTTTAAGTACTGGCTTCTCTGGTGACTTTAAGTCTAAATAAATGCCATACGTAGTAAGATTTTCTAGACGGTAAGCTTCGTCATCAACTTCCATACCGAAGGCAGTTATTTCATTGCCTTAGTCATCATATACGTTTCCTTGTCCGTTTTTTTGCAAAAGCATATTCATTTCAAACTGCAAATAGGATATGAAAATAGAGCAAACGGTTTCTCTGTAACTGAGTGAAGCAAACATTTTATTTATGAGTGAAGTTTTATTTTATTTCCGAGTGATCAATATTTCGAGCTTCAAGCGAATCAAACTTTCATTTTTTTAGCGAACCTTTCTTTGGAAAGTGAACAAATAGCATGCTAAAACAGTGTAAATTTAATTGCGCCCTTGATATTCCTACTACTAGAACCAATATGAGCTTTGAAGACTCCTTTGGGAACCACCCATCCATGACTCTTAACATTATAATAACTGAGATCTGTCTTTCCCAACTTGAATGAAATTTGACTTTCTTGACCAACAGAGAGAAATACTTTTTCAAAACCACGAAGAATTTTCGGTGGCTCCTGAGCAATCTCAGGGAAAGATACATATAGTTGAGGGATTTCAGCTCCATCAAACCGTCCAGTATTCTTTATATTAACTCGAACCGTTACCTCAAGTTTCTCAGGGTCTTCTGTATCTCCTATGATGTTTTCAATTTTAAAGTTCGTATAGTTGAATGTAGTATACGAGAGACCATATCCAAATTCATACTGAGGTTCAATTTTCCTTTTATCAAACCAACGATAGCCGATGTACATTCCTTCTGAATATGTAAACTGTAATTTATATAAAGACTTTTAGTGATGTCTACATTTAAAAAATTAAATTTATACTCATATTACCTCTAAATCACGACTAACTTTGGCTGGATAGTGTTCTGCTTTTTTGGCTATTGTATAAGGCAACCTTGCTGAAGGATTGAAGTCACCAAATAAGACATCTGCTATAGAATTTCCTGATTCTTGTCCAGGAAGACCGGGCCATAAAATAGCCTTCACGTTAGGATGATTCGCCCAAGGCATAAGAATAGGACCTACAGAATGGGCCACAACTATCGTATTTTTATTTGATCCAGCTATGGCATGTATCTAGAAAGAAGCTTAGCATTACATATTAGTTCTTTGGACAACTTACAAGACTATCACCATTGTTCCAAAGATAAAGGTGGTTACGATCCCCTTTATTTCCTTCAACTGTAATAAATTCTTCTCCAGAATTAGCATTAACAAATACAATAGCAATATCCGCATCAGCTGCGACTTTTGTAGCAGCTTCATAATTGTCATCTTTTAAATACTCTACAACATCAATGTTGTTTCCAATTCTGTTTCGAATACCTTCTCCAGGCTATTAAAAATAGAAATATTTAACATGTGCACATTCATGAAAAAAGGAGAATTACTGTTATTAGGTAAGGATAGTTTGCTGTACCAGATCCCCACCCTTGCGCTAATGATCCATTATTGCAGCCATGGTCCGCACAATTCAAACCGCTACAAAAGAGGCTAAAGGTAAATACGACAAAGCTCTATTAAAAGAATAAAAATGCCCTTTACCCAATATTTGGCCCAGCATCTGAGCCTATGACGGCTATTTTCCTAATGCTAGGTTCTCTTAATGGAAGGATGTTGTCTTTATTCTTTAACAGAACAGTTGAAGCCGCACCCATATGTCTAATAGCTATCCTGTGGTCATTTTGAACGTTTAGATGCTTATCCTTGTTCGGTCTGAAGCTATCAAAGTTAACATCTGGAAAGTTCTACAAACCATATAAAAGTTTAATTTATTTTTATATGCATTTATCCCTTTTTATACCTGATCTTGCCCTAGCTATAATTAAAGTAAAATATGAGGAAAAAAAAAAAAAAAAGGAACCACAGAATACAAGTATCATTTATGTACCTTGTACCAAGCAGCAACAATCCTTGTAGCCATATCAGTTACTCTACTTTCATTAACGAGGCCAGAAGATACTGCATTTGTTAAATTAGTACCAAAATAAGAATCATTAGAGTGAAAAGTAATATCGCCTTTTACAATTAAAAGAAAGGTTTTCAACGTTAAAAAAACATACTAGAATAATATTTGTTTTTTTTTACCTGGCATAGTCATATCTAAACCATGATTCGCACTATCAGCAGTAGAGTGTGTAGCAGACCAATCGCTTTGAACAAATCCTCGGAAGCCTAGACTTTCTTTTAAAAGCTTGTTGATAACATAATCACTTTCACATGTATATATTCCATTAAGTTTGTTGTATGAACACATTACAGAAGCAACATCTGCTTCAACAGCTCTAGCAAATGGCCACAGATATATTTCATTAATAGTTCTTTCATCGATATGTACTGAATGCTAAGCAGAAAGATGAGAACAAACTAGATTGTAACAGAAAAGCAAAGTACAGCTATACTCACAAGCTGTCTATTCGTTTCTTGTTCATTTCCTATAAGGTGTTTTGCCACTGCCATCTTTAGTAAAGGAATTAATTCAAGTGGCTTTTTTATTCGCTTTTTTTTTTTATCATTCTTACCACACCTTGGCTTTGAATACCATTGATTGTTTCTACAGAGGCCACACCCACCAGGTAAGGATCTTCTCCAAAAGCTTCCCAATTTCTACCACTGGTAGGACATCTCATCATATTCATAGATGGTCCAAGTTGAGCATGTATACCTTTCGCACGGAACTCAGCTCCCATATACTCACCTCTTCTTCTGATAGCTTCTTTATCAAATGATGCAGCTGCATTGATGCCAGCTACACCTGAGCTTACACCATCCGCAAACCGAACACCAAGAGGAGAGTCTTGCAAACAGAGTTCTGGAAAATTTGGATTTGTTGTTCTCCCAGAGTTTCCGACACAAGGTCCAGCTTCCCATCCAATTCCAGTAGTGATATTTACTTTTTGCTGAAGAGACATCTGCTGAACGAAAGTTCTTGCCATTTCATAAGCTTCATCCCATGTTCGAAGTATGATAGGAACGGCTTCAGTTGCTGCCTTTTCAATACCTTTTCTTTGTTTATTTGAATCTAGCAATTTATGCGTATATGAATTAGCATCCTGTTGTTCCGCAAATGTAACAGCATGTGTAACATTAATTTGACATAGAATTGTAGCTAAAGAGATTGAAATAATGTGCAGTATCTTCATAATATGTATGAAAAAAGAGAAAAAAGAAAAACTTTTTTTCAAAAAAAATTCTTTGATAAACGTATTTATAGACAAATGCCATTATAAAAATAACTTGCCCTTTGTACTGAAGAATTTCTTGATTCAACAAGTTAAATAATGCGTGCAATGTTTATTTCTCCTTTTTTTTATATATGATTTAGTACTACTTTAAGCAAAAACTTCTCCACCTTGTTCACCAACGAATGAACTGATTCTTTTAACTTGATTATCCCATTCTTCAAGCTTTCGTCTCATACCATCAATTTGGTTTTTATCTAGCACACGCGGCTGCACCCAAGTAATAACTACAATTTGGTCTACTTGATCGATGGATCCACGAATTAATTTTAAAGATAATGCCTTCATTACAAAATGTTCTACTTCATCCATTGAAAGACGGGTTTCTGCAGCAATTTCTGAAAAGGGAATAGAGCGATTATCTGTTGAACGAATAAATACTGCTTCAATCAATGATATTAAGCAAATCTTTCGACGAAGTGCAGCTTTGCTTTGTTCAAATAAAGGCTGTTTAGTAAAATGAGGAGCTAATGCTTCAAATTTTCCAATATCTCCAGCATTAAAAGCAAATAAAAGAGTTCGAAGCCAGTCATGCTCAGTTCCAAAGAGAGAATCAAGAATAGGATGCATCAACTATAAAAGAACCTAAGTCCAAAGTTGCAAATATGCTCTTTCCTTACCAATTCACCAAAGTTGTAAATCGTTTCTCCCAATAAGGCAGAAAGTGACAAATCATAGGCTCTTTCTACCCTTTCTATAATAGTCAATTCCGATATATCAATACATGACAAATATAATAATGCATTCTTATAATATTGGGCATAGTCTGCCTGTCCTTTATAATATTCAGCACTGACGCGGTAAAAGCTGGCATAAATGCTGGTATCTACACTATCGAATGTATCTAAGATCGTTTCTGATTCATCAATAGTCTTTTTAACCAATCCAATTTCTTTAATCTTCAATAAATAGTGTGCAGATTCCATTGAGGCAAGGACATAAGCATCTCGAGTTTCAGATGTACCTACTTTTTTTAAAATCTCCTTTAAAAATTCTACAGAATCGTTTGGATCTATTGCACAAGAAATACGATTATTGTAAGTATAAAGAAAAAGAAAGAAAGGTGACTATGTACCTGAGAATTGAGTAGCTGCTTGTTGAGCAATAGTGACAAGGGAAAGCTTATTGATTTTATCTTCCCATTCAGCAACAAACTTTTGGAATACTGGGATCTTGAAAGGATCCGATCCGGGTTTTTTAAAGAATTCCAAAATTATTAAAGTTAGTTGGTGCCATAGTCTTTAAAAGTAAAAAGAAAGATTATTAAAAATAATGTATTGTCACGAACTTGATCTTACTTTCTTTCGTAGTAATCTTCAAAGGTAGAAAAATAATGTTGTAATGACGAAGATACATTTTGTCTCATTTCATAAAGGAAATTGGGTACATCAAAATCGACTTCCCTTTGCAGTGCCATTTTACTTCTTTTTTTAATTTTTTAATTGAAAGAAAAGGAATTGGTTACGGGTTTACAAGTCCTACGATGTCCCCACTGAAAAATTTGGTGAAAATTCATTCAAATTTCATTGTAACACAGCTTTGACATAGTGTTGAGGTTAGCGAAAAGAAACTCGAAAATGTGATACATGCTCTTCGAACCTTGAATAAAAAAAAATGATTCATTTTTTCCCTAAATTTTTCAAAACTAAACATACTATTTTTTTTTTTTTTTTTTTTTTTTTTTTTTTTTTTTTTGGGGGAAGTCAGTGTACAAACGATATAAGATTAAAAGAGTTGCCTATATCAAGGAGTGAGTTGTACAGAATTTTACTTATTTTCTCCAATCTTATTATCGCCTGTCGTTCTCAGCGCGATCCTGGTTGATTCCTCTGACCTACAATGTGAATACTGTTTTCAGCAAAAATTGAATTTGTGAACTTAGAGCTGGATGAAACTTGAACTGTTGCTTTGAGGTCATATTTTCTAGTGTGTT
Organism: Rhizopus delemar RA 99-880; assembly: GCF_000149305.1. Classification (NCBI taxonomy): domain Eukaryota; kingdom Fungi; phylum Mucoromycota; class Mucoromycetes; order Mucorales; family Rhizopodaceae; genus Rhizopus; species Rhizopus delemar. Next base: position 500,903 of record NW_027137833.1, read on the forward strand.
GCTATTAACATTCTAGCTTGGTTACTTTTTTACGGCCTGAACGGCATATTCTTGCTGTGCTGATTTTGTGCTTAATGCTGCCTATAATGAACAGGGGGAAAAGCACTGTTGTATCAATCCCATCTCAGACATAGTTTGATTTGTCCAGTTTGCAACAGCTATCAGTCGTACTGAATTTCCTTTCATGTATAGTATTCTTTGTTATCTACACGTTCAATACGATAAATTTAACTTGATTTTCTTTTGAGACTCGAATGTGCAGTGTTGCGCTATTAAGATTGCAATTTATCTTTAATTTTGAAGATAATATTTTGAAATTGAAAACTGTCAATACTCAACGTAGGTACCACATAACAGCAATGATTGTAGCTTTCATTAGAGTTTTTTAATAGATAAGAAATCAGTTTTTTGAATTGTTAATTGATGTGTGTAGTGACATTGGATACGTCCCTAGTTTGAAAAATTTCCTCTATAAATAATCACCATTTTAAGTTCTATTTTGCAGCAAAAAGTTCGACAATAATAGATTGCGAGGCTATGAAAGTCTGGATTAGGTGAATAACCTTAAAGACTAAAGTAATAAAAGTATGTAAGCAATTTACTATTTGTAAGAAAACTGCTTACTTGACACGAGGATATTCGAAACATTGCTGATCTTGTATTTCTCTGAATTGGCCCTTACAACTGAGAAATACACCAATGGACCAAGTTTTACCAACTATATTACAAACTTTGTTTGTACCAAATTTGCTTCCTTTGCCAAAAGCTCGTTATTTTTTTCTACTAATCCTTTTTTTTTTTTTTTTTTTTTCTTTCAATATAGCTTAGAAAATTTCTTGAAACTAACTTTGGCAAACTAGTTTCTAAGATAAATATTGTATGTATAAAAGTTTGAAGCATATAGTGTTCCTTGATAGATAAAAATGCTATATGGAATAACAGCTTATTCTCGAAGGAACGAGTCCTGAATATACAAGTTCCGAATACAATCTTTCATGATCAAGTTCAAAAATTAGTATCCATGTTCAGAAGAATATTCATCAACTGATAGAATTGCGAATGCCAATTCAAGTAAATTAAAGGGGTATATGAACACCAATCTTAGGGGCTGGCATTAATCCTTGTAACTAAGCCAAGTTATTCACGAGGGAAATAAATCTAATTAGCTTTATTATCAATTACAAGAGACATAAAATAGTAATGAAAGTACAAAATGACACATAATATACATTTATTTGATATTATAAAGAGTAGTAAGCTGTAGCTTTTGTTAATTCTTAGCAAGAAGCCATAAAAATATGCAGTAGAGTGGTTTCTTTAGACAAGGCAAACATGGAAAGACACGAGATAAAATTTAAAAAGCGACAGTTTGAAATGGAAAAATCGCATTAAGCCAATGAAATGGCTAAATGCCTTTTTTTGGGGATACCCAAGTTGGCGAAAACAGTATACATAATGAATAATGGGAATAAGACAAAAGTACGCAAAATTAGTTGCCTACCCTGTCGACTAAAAAAGGCTAAATGTGATGTGTTATTGCCTCATTGCTCCCGATGCATAAGGAATTCAAGGGAAGATAAATGCGTTTATCCTAAACCAAGAATTTTTGGGAGACCACCAAAGAATGCAACATTTCGTAAGATTCAAGACAACCTTACTACAACTACAATCACATGCAGAGAATTTATATTCGAAAATGTTAAAGACAAACAAGAAATGACAAGGAAACCTCCACTGATTATTGATATTGAACGAATATTCAATTTATACATCGAAAAAGGAAAGCTCCTCGGCAACAAAATGTGGGATACAAGGACAAGTCCAAATATGAAAATGAGAAACTTAAAACAGCAATTCTCGATTCTCACTTCAAATATGATTCACTTGACTATTAAGCGTGCATGTCAACTATTGGAAGTAAAGACCTATTTTGATCCTGAAATAACCATCTCGGCATTCGTAAAAGGGAAAGAAACTGATGGCTTCTTTTTCAATAAGCAAGCAAAGAGCAATACACTATTGAACTCAGTTCCTACTGATCAGGCAATGAAGTTATTTAATTGCTTTTTTCAATTTCATCCCCTCTGCATATTACTAAATAAGACAAAACTGTTCGAAAGCTACTGGAATGATTCTGTAGAGCCATTATTATTATCCGTCATCTATGGTACTGCAGTTAATATTGGACAACATGTGCTGGAAGGAAAACCATTTTCAGTTTGCCAGCCCATAAGGAAAAGAAACCCATTTTTAGATTATGCATATACTTTATTTGAGCACGTTTATACAAACAGGCTCATTTCTTTAGGTAACTATCAAGCTATCATTATATTGAGCTTGTATGAGATCAAGTTTGGTCTTGCCAAACATGGAATGACAATGCTTTCTTTATCTTACATGATGGCTACGGAGCTCGGTATATTTGATGCCAATGAAATATTCCGTTCCATGGATTTAATTGACAGAGAACTGTTGGTTACTACTTATTGGGCAGCATTCAGGACAACATCCTACGGTTGTTTAGAACGTGAGTAAATATATTCTCGAAGATGTTGAAGAAAAGGCTCAAATAGTCGTATGTCATATAGTAGGAATTCATGTTAGAGAATCATTACTGTTTCATAATCAACCATTTCCTCCAGCAAGCGCATACACCTCAGCTTCTTATCAATATGACGTGCTACATAATAATCATATGCCAGCATCAAGAGTGCATTTGATAGAATGTTTTCATTTAGAAATGGTCATCAATTATTTTAGCTCAAAGCTGTTTATTTGTTTGCCTACTGCAAAAGACAATGTATTTGATATTCCAATTCAGAAAACAGACAAGAATTTAGCCTTGTTGCCGTTTCAAAATGAAGATGAAGAGACTACGCGATATAGAATCCAACTGGTTTTAGATGATTTCTCAATGTTTATTGAGCAGGAAAAGTATCGCTGGTCTCCAAGGCAACTATTTACCATAGAAACAACTTATCGACTTTATTGCATTCATTTTAGCTTTATGAAGCCAAAAAATAATAGTTCACTCCTTCGATATGAAACAGTACGAGAACTGGATTTAAATGATCCAAATACAGTGTGCAGCCTTCTACAAGTATTGCCCATATCCTATGTACTGATGGAGGACTTAAAATGCTTCGTTATAGAAAACCGCGACATTGATAATGAGGATATATTGACAACCCTACCATTAGGATTAATGGCAATGACTCTAGAAACCTTAGTCCAGGTACTGATTCAAAACTATAATCTATTGAATGAACAAGACAAAATATTGGAGTGCTTAAATTGCGCTTATTTTATCTCAGAACAAAGTATATGGATAGAATATGAGTCTATTAAACCCATCCAGAAAATGCTAAGGGCCTTTCTAAAGCCTAAAAAATCGACAGCATTAAACCAGACACATCAAGAAAACGCTACATTGTTTGAACAAACAGATGATGTTGGTCTTTTCCTGTATAATATTATTTCATTACAGAATCAGGGGATGTTGGAAGACATGTCAATGTCGTTTCAGTTGTAAACAAATCAAACCCTGCCATCACCATTCTTTATATATTTTGCCAATAAATTTACGAGCTTTTAATCGCGTTTTATACCCTTTTTTATGTCTCATGTGCCTATGCTTTTACCTTTGAAGTAAAGTAGTACTGCTGATATGACATACTAGATAGGAATACAATGCTATATCAGTAATTCTTTATAATACTAAAAGTTGTCTTGTTTGCGCAGCAATGATATACGTAGTCTGAGATTTGTGTTTCCAATTTTATTAAAACGTCATCGATTTCTAACACATCTTTTTAAAAATGATTTCTAGGAACTAAAATTAATAGAAACAAAAGAGACTTCAGTTGTACTTGACTATTGATTCATAATATTCCTGATGCACAGCAAAAGCTAATTAAACATATTGATACTTGTAGTCTGTAGCCATTACAAACCAATAGAAAAGCAAGGAATAAGAGACATGCACGCGTATTCGGCGATTTAAAAACAATGGGTATATCGTCTACATGATGTAATGGAAAAAAGGGCCAGATTATACAGAATGAGATAAATGTGCTGCACAACGTATCATATACTTACTAAAGACATCTTGTTATACCAGTCTTTATAAACTCAATGATTAAAGCTTTACAATAAATATAAAACAGCATTGTAGTCTGCAACACTTTATGATGAAGACAATGCTGTGATCATTAAAATACCGACACGGATAGATTTTCTCCTTTGATCATTCATGTGCTATAGTATCACAAATTTCCACTAAAAAAAAAAGATATAAAACGAGCCTTTCATCTTATCCTTTTTTTTTTCATACTTTTATTTATATTAAAACATGTTTTCTACTTCTGTAAAATCTACCTCTGTCCGTAACATCTTGGCTCGTCGCTCCTTACACATGACATCTGCCACACGTAGTGAAGGTGCTACTGCTAGTTCAAAAGGATTCGGTGAAAAAGAAAAGGCTGTGGAAACTAAATGGGCTCGTGAACATGTAAGTAATAGACGCATCATGAAAAATGCGATACTAAGTGTGTTTCCTGAAGGATGCCGAGTTGCTCAAAAAATTAAGAAAGTCGTTAGAAGACCAAGAAAAGACAACTGCTGAAATCAAGGAGAAGTTGGCTAAATTGGAAGGAAAGCAAAAATAAAGTGTACAAAATAAATTTCCCTGTATTTATATCAATAAAACCCTCGATTTTTTTTTCTTTCTGTACAAAAAAAAGAGACATTTATTAAATCTATCCCTTTTTAATTGATTGAGCAAATGACCTATCCAACCAACTTTACACGTTAAATGTTGTAGTAGTTGCATTTTAGACCTTGAAGCCACGAGAAGCACGCTTACCACGAGCGCGTTCAAACTTGCGACCCTTGGAGCGAACATAGGGCTTCTTGTTCTTGTGAGGACCGAAACCAAAGTGCTTGACGGATTCACGAGCGTTCTTGGCACCACGGATAAGGATGGTGTTGGAACCAGTGGGGGCACGGAGAGCCAATTGATCCAAAGTCAAACATTCACCACCGGCCTTCAAGATACGGGCCTTGGCGGTCTTGGTGAAGTGAAGGGCAGCAACGGAAAGCTTGGGAAGTTCAAGAAGACGAGAGTCATCAGTCACGGTACCGACAACAACAGTAGTCTTGTTTTCCTTGGTGTTACGGACGATACGGGAAACGGTGACAGGAGGACGGTTGACACGAGACATAAAGAGACGCTTCAAGACAACCTTGTTGAATTCGGCATCAGTACGACGAGCAAGGAAACGATAGAGCTATAAAAAAAACATGTTCAGTCAGATATGCATATTGTTGTCAATCAAGCTTGTTAATTTACCTTGACTAACAAAGCCAAGTAAACGTTGTCAGATTTGGGAGAAGTACGGTTGGAGTTCTTAACGTGGTGGTGCTTAAGGTCGATACCCTAGAAAGCAAAAAGTTTGTTTTAGTACATGATCTCTTGTTGGGCCCTTTCTTTCTCTCATCTCCCAATGCCGTATAAACACTACGCTTTATTCACTGCTTCAACTGATTTTACACTGTTTAATTTGAATAATTATCCAATGCGTATTCTTCAATTTTAAAGTGCTGCGTTTTTATTTTATTTCTAGTTGTAATGTTTTTGCTGATTTATTTTATACTGTTAATGTCACTGTTTCTAAATTTTTACAAATGGCTGATATGTTGAACTGTAAAAGATATAATTCGCTTTTCCTGCTACGAGTCCAATACATCCATCCTTTATATTATCCATTTTGCATAGTGTTTATAGGCTTTGTTTCCCAAATGAATTGTGTATTACCATTTTAGACTACTAGGAGAAGAGGATGGTTTAGATTTCGCCCATATTGTATTCTATAATACTTGGGCTGCTTCTTTGAGTCCCGATGGTTTCCGACAGGATCTGTACTTGCGGTCCGGGTTTAGAATTGAGATTAAAAACTAGGCTTTTTCAAAGAGCAAATTTGAAGACTTTTGCAAGAGAAAAAGAAAGGAGAGAGAAAAGAGCAGCAGATGGTCTTTTCTTGATGAATACAAGTATTATTTTATTTTGTAATGAAGTCTATTTTGTAGCCTTACTCCAAGTTCAATATTATTATACATGGTAGAAAAGGTTTTATGAGAATTTCTCAATATATTAGGCATCTTATTTTATTAGTTTGAGCTCATTAGAACATGGCTACAGAGAATGAACAAAGCTTTGTCTACCTTCTACAAAAGAAAGAGAGAGAAAACTGAATATATACAAATGTACTATCGTGATCAGTTGACTTATTGCCATCATGATTTTTCGTTGCTACAGTTATCACTGGTGTTACTGTGTATAGATTGATTTATCTTTTCAGTGTGAACACCGTCCATGCTTCGACCTGTCTCTTCGCTAGCAATCTCACATCTAGTTTTCTCCTGACCATCTTGACTTGTCTTTTTGCGTTCCGAGTCCCAATATCTATTCACGTCTTTTCCATACCAAGCCAACAATTCCTCGCCTGCTTCAATATCACGTTTTGTCCAACAAATCACTTGATTTACCACAATACCTTCGACAAACAGAACGCTTGCTCCATGCTCATCTGACTCATTCATGAAATGAAAGGGACAGAACCTTGGGTTATTTTCATCCGTGACCGGTTGACCGTCTTTGTCTGTGGCGTCTAAAACTGTTCTGCGATACATGATGGAGTATTCAGAAGATCGGCCTACGCGATCCTTGAGTGAATCAAATTCATCTTCTGTCATAGGCACACCAAAGTAGAAACCAATAGGGGTATTATAAGGCAGCTTACGTTTAGCAAATAGTCCACTACCAGCACCTGGAATATTTGAAGGAGCTATGTAGACAATATCTTTCCAAGAATTTGGAATGTCATTCAGATCAAGCTCATCCAGTGTATAAGTTGGCATCTCTGGTTGATGGTTCACTGAATCATCAGATTTAGATGAAGGAGATTTTTTATTTCTCGCTCTTTCTTTTTCTGTCTTTTCTTCTTTTATGCTTTCAATCGATTCTTCTTCCCTCGATTTTTCTTCTGGTGTCTTTTCTTTTATAGATTTAGGTGAGGGCGTTTGAATGATTTCATTTGATACATCGTCTAGTGCTGATATAACCATTACTTTTTTAGATTCAGTATCAATGTCTGTTTCAGAAGCAGGAGGTGTCTGATAGCCATCTTCTGGTTTTTTCACTTCTTTCAACACCTTTGGGACACCAAAACAATAAGGCCAGTCATGTTCTGCCAGTTTTTTGAGCCACTTTTGGTATTCCTGAACGGCTTTTTCTTCATTTCCAGGCTCATAGGCTAACTTGAACCAAGTTGATTTACTTCCTTCAGGCTTAAAAGGTATAAAGTAACGATCCGTGTTGGTTGTGAGAGAAGCAGAGGCCGAATTAGCAGGCGTCTATGTTAAGCTAAGCACAATGATTTTACTGTTTTTTACAATCATACCTTTCCACGAAAGACAAGAGGCAAGCTCATTTCAGAGCTGATTTTCTTGTCTAATTCAAGTGCTGCTTTGATAAGCTCTCCACGAGGCATGCACAGATCAGGATGCTGCCTTAGAGCTAAAAATAACATGTAAGCCTGATTATGCCATCGTGGATGGGAATCAGGGCGTAATTTTTTAAAACTTGAACGAGATCCTTCTTTGTCATCACCAAGAGTATCATCCACTGCTCTTTTAACAGAACTTTTTGATCTTTGCTCTTGATTTACATTTTCACTCATTTTCTTTCTTTTATCCAAAAAAAAAAAAAAAAAAAAATGATGAAAAAAAAAAATCTTTGAATGAACGATAGGATGGTTAAGCCAGTCTTGTCTCGTATGCTTGACTGTGAATTAACTAGATGAATGATAGACGTCTTTAGCTTATCTATTTGAAGGGAACACAAAATGATAACTTGTTTATTGATTAGATTGAACAAGTATTCAAAAACATGCGATATCAAATGGGTATTCGGAACAAAAGCATGTGATAAATAAAAATAAGCAAATAAAGATTGACTGTGAGAATGAGACAATTTTGATCAACTCTTTATTCTTCCAATCATCTTTTGAACACTCTTGTGATGATTGATGATACATAAAAGCCTGATTGTTATAAATAGAGAAAGAGTATTCCTTTCTTTTTATTTATCAACATGACTCAAAAGAAACCATTGGCAGATGAATCTCATTCAGGCTATTTTAATGAAGGTATTCATGATGATTATGGCTGAAAATGTTCTAATGCGCTTCAGGTACTGCTATGAATCACACCAAACGTCAAAAGCTCGGCTTAAATGGTCTTTTGCCTGCCAAGATAGAGACATTGGACACTCAAAAGAAGCGATGCTTACATGTCCTTCGATCGAAATCAAGCATGTTGGAAAAGTATGTGTTTATGGCTCAATTGCGTACAAGTAATGTTCGATTGTTTTATAAGATTGTTATGGATGAATTAGAGGTAAATATTCTTTGGGTTATTTTATGAGAAAATAAACCATTTCACTAATCCTATTCAGGAACTTGCTCCCATCATCTATACTCCAACCGTGGGCACAGCCTGTCTTGAATATTCTACAATCTATCCATTCTTGGCTGCACCAGGTGTACCTGACGGATTGTTTCTGACCAAAAGCGATCTACCCACACTCACTGAAACCATCAAAAATTATCAATCACAACTTGAACCTCAAATAGCAGTCATCTCGGATGGTTCGCGTATATTGGGTCTTGGTGACCTCGGCTCGAATGGTATGGGTATTCCTATTGGTAAATTACAACTTTATGTTGCTTGTGCGGGCATTGACCCCAGACGTACTCTGCCTATCCTTTTGGATTTGGGCACCAATAATGAAAAGCTATTGAATGATGAATTCTATATCGGTCTTTCTCAAAAGAGACCGGATGATGAAGAGGTACAAGACAACCAAACAAATCTTGACTGATATTGATTTTTATTAGTTTTATGAAACAGTTGATAAAGTCGTACAAGCACTTGTCACAGTTTATCCGAATATACTTGTTCAATTTGAAGATTGGTCTTCTGAGCATGCTTTTGGTTTATTAGAAAGGTATAAAAGCAAGATATTATGTTTTAATGACGACATACAAGGCACAGGAGCTGTTATTTTATCTGGTATTATTAATGCTATTCGTAAAGTACAAAATGAGGATAGTGTACCACCAAAAGATCATCGTATTCTATTTTATGGGGCAGGATCAGCTGCGATTGGTGTAGCTCACCAAATACAAGACTATTTCCAATTTGAACACAAAATACCAGAAGAAGAAGCAAAAAAATTGTTTTGGATTGTGGACTCAAAGGTAAAAAGCAAATGAACCAATCTGTTTATTAACAGGAACAGGGGCTTGTAACTAAAACCAGAGGAGATAAACTTGCGGAACATAAGATTTATTATGCAAGAGAAGATGAAGGGAAAGAGTACAGAGAATTAATAGATATTGTTGATTATGTGAAACCTACAATGTAAATTATTAAGCGAATTAAATGATGAGGCTAATCTTGTTTATAGTCTTATCGGTTTATCATCCACTCCAGGAGCATTCAATAAACAAGTATTGAATCGAATGAGCCAATTGAACCAACAACCCATTATTTTCCCACTCTCTAATCCTGCTACACAAGCTGAATGTACTTTTGAACAAGCCATGATTGAAACTGAAAACAGAGTAATCTTTGCTTCTGGTACTGCTTTTCCAGCCTATACGATTCCTTCCACGAATCAAGTGAAATATCCTGGCCAAGGAAATAACATGTACATCTTTCCCGGATTAGGTTTAGGTGCTATCCTATCACGTCCCAATCATATCACAGATCGTATGATTTACGCTACAGCAAAAGCATTAGCAGATTCATTAACAACAGAAGAAATCAATCAAGGTTGGCTTTATCCTTCTTTAAAACGTATTCGAGATGTCTCAGCCACGATTGCTATTGCAGTTTATAAAGAAGCAGTGGATGCTAATTTGGCTAGTTTACCTAAAGTTGATAACATTAAGGATTACGTTATATCCAATATGTGGTCACCTATCGATGATCATTACGGCTCATTGGATACCAAATCAAATATTCATGCAAATCTGTAAACAAAAATAAACCCTTTTTTTTATATATTTTTTTTTTTCCTTTCTTAAACCACTGTTTCACGCTGTGTGAAAATAATCGGCGATAGAAAAAAAAAAAAAAAAAAAAAAAAGAAAAACCGATAAACCAGAAAATAGCACTTTTTTTGTTTTTCTTTTTTGTTTCTTTTAAATAATAATAAAAAATGCTTATTTTAAGACATAATAGTCTATCAGCAGAAGATCTTTTTACTATTGAGTGTGTAAGTTTTCAATCTGATTTCAATAAAAAGTAATAAACTTGTCAATAGAAAATGCTTAAAATAGCCGATGGAGAATACAAGATGAATAATTTACAACATTTTACAGTACTTGATAAATCAAGAGCAGAATTGTATGGCTATATTCTTGGATTCTCAGAAAGAATGGGTCTATGCAAGTCAATTGGTGTTACACCGTCTGAATTTCTTGATTTCTTGGTAGATGTCGATCAAGGTTATTTACCAAACGCGTATCATTCGTTTTATCATGCAGTGGATGTAGCCATCGTGTTGTATCAAATGATTTGTCAATATGACGTAGGAAATTACCTTTCGAGAATAGACTTGGCTGCTTTATTTATAGCTGGTCTTACTCATGATATTGGTCACGTAAGTACAAATAAGATCATTCTTTTTAAAGTAAATTGATTTATACACACATAGCCTGGTAAAAATAATAATTATCAAGTCAATCTAAAGACAGAGTTAGCCAAGAGTTATTCAAACAAATCAGTCTTGGAAAGTTATTCATGTACACTCACAATGGATTTATTAACAAAACACAAGTTATTACGACATTTGGAAAAAACAAGTACTTCACTCGGTTTACGTACAACAGAATCTGAAATGAGGACAGCTATCATTAAAATGATATTAGCAACAGACATGATATTTCATTATGAATTACAAGAAAATTTAGCCAACCTATTAGAATTAATCGTAGATCATGAAGATGATCATTACAAGAAGCATAAACCAACTTTACCTTCAACAGCAGAAGAAAATGACGATGAAGAAGAAGAAGAGGATGATGAGGATGATGAAGAAGAGACGACACCAACAGAACCAGAGATAAAAGATATCTTTTCAAATCAAGGAGCAAAGAGTGCAATTACTTATTTTAGGAAAAAATCTTATTTTGAAGATTCTATTCCACTCTATCTAAAAAATATGCCAATACTACCCGCAAGTCCTGAAGAAGATGAAGAGGATGAAGAAGAAAGGCAATGCAAGTATTCTGGAATAGATCTTATTACTACAAAAACAACAATTGATGGAATCGAGAAAGCAAATAATACACCACCAAACTATATCATGGAACCTCAGCAAAGGCTTATTCTATGTCAAATCATACTACATGCTGCAGACATCAGTAACGCACTCAGGCCGTGGCCAATCTGTAGAAGTTGGTCTAATTTGGTATGTGAAGAGTTCTTTGGTCAAGGAGATGCAGAGAAAGCACAAGGTCTACCGATATCTCCCAATATGGATCGAAACCAAATAAGCCAAACGACCATTGGTTTACAGTTTGGTGATTTTGTAGTGAGTCCTTATTTTGAGATATTTGCTGCCTTATTTCCAAAGGCAGATGAATTACTCAAGACATTGGTTGATAATCGTGTAGAGTGGCTCAAGATGGAAGAAGAACTGGCAGAAACGAAGCGAAAGGATGAACTGGAGGAAGAACTGAAGGAAAGGAATGAGAGGTTGCCATCAAGTATGCTACCAGACGATAGACCGATTATCAATCCAACAGGAAGAAGGGTCAGTGTGGCTGCGGGCATGGTTGTCATTCCTGATGAACTAGAAGAAAGAACGGTTGGAAGTGGCAAGAACAAACGAAAGTATTGGGGTGTTCGAAGTGTGAGCCATGGTGAAGCATTGGATATTCGGAAGAGATCAGATGTCGTGCGTAGAAGAAAAAGCGAAGAACCAATGAGGAAGATAAAGACAGTTATTCCACTAAGGAAAATAACAAAAAAAAACTTTTCATTAAACACTGTGAATAACCAACATTAGACAACACCTTCTGTATTTTCCCTCTCTCCCTCTCCCTCTCCCTCTCCTTCTCCTCATCCTTTGTTTTCTGTATACTTTAACCACATGCTGTATATTTAATAGATACTAAAATTGTTCTTGTTATTTTTTCTCACAAAAAATTCTGTACATTCGTTATAAAGACTTGTATGAACTATGAAAACTCAATGATTCAATTCTACCAAAAGGAATACTAAAGATACCCAAAGTACTTTCTTAGCTATCTTTTCTTTGCTAAATGGACTATACCATCAATTTTATACGCCTTTTTTTAAAAAAAAAAATTAAATGAAAACATGAAACATTGAGCTTAAAGTGTGCTATTAATATTTTAAGCTTTGACAACACAAATAATCACTGCATCATACGTCACTATCACTTCTTTTTTTTTTTTTATCTATTGAAGCACTTGTGTACTGTTTACAGACATTATTAATAATACACACTTATTTTCATTAGTATTTGTTATCTATGCACCATCTAAAAGTCTGCAGCTGAAAAACGTGGAAAGATCAAAGCCTATCTGATTGAGTATGTGATTCATGAGTCATTAGACTTTTATAATCCCTTCCGAGAGCTTGGATCTGCACAGTCAATAAAAAAAAAAGGTAACCTTACCGCCAACTTAAAAAGCAAACAAAATATACACAATATACGTGATTTTTCTTTTACATAAAAAGCTACAAATTTGTGGACCGGGGTCTGATCAAATCTAGGAGGAGAAGAAGATAATCTCAGATTAAATAGCCTTATAAGTCTTAGCTCTAAATGCTTCAATAAAAAAAAAACACGAGAATTGACAAGTGCACACATGTTACACCTTACTAGGTCCTTTCAAATATCCTATACATGCTTGAATTATTTAGCACAAACTTGCTTTTTTTCCCCCAAAAAAAAGGCAACAGTCAAAGAATGAAACCAAGTGTTTTATCCATCATGCCAGAATAATTTGCGAACAATCTTCTATAATTTGAGGGGTCAAAGTGTCGCTGCTATCAAAAGGTCGACTTTTAACACCGCATTTTACTTTATTCTATTTTTATTAAGGAACCGGTCTTTGATCCTCTTTTGATAAATTTGTATGGTAGATAAAACAAACAAAGCCAAATGTGATTTTATTTTTCTCTGCATCTTCTTCCTTATCAATTTTTTAGCAATGAGTATCTTCTTACTTTTCTTATTGATGAGTAAAAATGCTTGCGAAATAAAGATGAAGCGCAAAAAGAAGTTCATTTTAGACTCCAGCTCAAAACGGTTCATCAATCAAAAAACCGAGAGGTAAGTAAAACTTGTATGAAAATTGCTGTCAATCAATGCTTCAAGCTTTCAAGCGACTCAAGAAGACTTTAATAATGAATCTTCAACCTTTCATTAAATCTGCTTTCAATTATATGCCACCAAGCGATGCACTTGAAGGTTTCAATGAGAAGCGGGATATTTTTGTAATGACTTGTGTTTTTCTATATGAATACGCAAATTAATGCAAATAGTATTAGGCAAAAGAAAGTATTCCGTCAATAGTAAAAGGTAGTCAAGGCAAAGAAGAACAGGCATACCAAAAAGATATCATATACATCTCAAATATCTAAAGAAAAACAAAGGCCTGTACATATTCGCTAATTATCATATTGAATCATACAAATATCACAATAAATTATACATGATGATAATGACAAGACTTGTATGCTACTGCTCTTTCTATATCTGTTAATAAGGGCTTCATGGAGCAAGAAAAGAAGCCTTTCAAAGCTGTTCAAAAGAAGATGGACAAACAAGTGGCTCTAAGGATTGTTAAAAAAAAGAGGCTCAACGATCATCTAAAAAGTCAATGAAATGTCACACTTGTAGTAGAATTGATCATGCAACATCTTCTACTGGTTATTAGTATAAAGAGATTTCCCGATGCCGCAACTAGAAAAGAATTCACAATCAATAGGAAAAAGGGTAAAAAGTTTGGATGAAAGAATGGTTGCTGTTATCTACTGCATCAATTACCAAACAAATCATCCAATCTTTAATGGATGAAATGTTTACTTTAGGCCATTTTCTTACTGGTAATATATTGTCTTTGGTGTCTCTTGAACACAAATCCGATCCTATCGTAAGATTTCTATATAAAATATCGATGCAAAGCTTCTCAAGGGAAGGCAATGAAAAGACTAGAAAGAAGAACGCAACTGACCAAATCCTTGAAAATACCAAAAGACAATTTAAAAAAAGTCTTTTAAAAAGATAATATTCAGGAACCTGATGTAAAGAAAATGAAGAATCATATTAAAGATAAAGTTGATTACATACACGAGTAGGAATGGACTTTAGACAGTGATGCTATAACAGGACTATTACAACTTGAGGAAGACAGTGATGTTACTCAGAATAAATATACCAAAAAAGATTTTTCTTTCTTTCTTGACTCTATGGCACTGCATAGGAAAATCAGGAAATGGAAAGAAAAATGCGATGAAGGAAAAGCACAAGAACTATTAAAGTCATACTCATTCTCGCATTCTCTCATATCGCCCTATCAGCATGCGCAAAAACGAACAAAAAGCTCCAAAGATGGTTTTATTTCATCTTGTAACATTTTTGGAATAAATATTTTCTACAGTTTTGCAAATCAAGCACAAATTCTGAAATCTAGCAATATGTAAAAAAGAAAACACTTTGTTTGGGTTCGATATTAATTGACATAATGCAAACAATACATCTGTGGGTTTGTTATACACATATTTCATACTTGAGTCAGGAGAAAAGAATATATTTCTTCTGGATTTAGTTGATATAAACTTCTTTGGTTAAAGATCCAATCTTCAACTGACGTACATTATGCATTTGACTGTCCGTCTTTTAAAAGAAGCCACTTGATTTAGCGGAGTGTGGATTCTGAATAATTTACAGCAAAAAGACAAGGAAAAAATTTTTGGTTCTTCTTTGCATAAAATGGCAGCCAAAATCAGACAAAAGAAACTCGATGCTATCGCAGCAGCTGCTATGCCTCCTGGACAAAAAGTCATTGCTCAATTCAAAACAGCGGATGGCGACTCAACTGGTCCTCCACTCAATTTACCCGGTGATGCTACTATTGAGCAGCTCGAATTATTGTTAAATCAACTCTTGAATCAGGTATTTAACGATCAATTTGGTAATTGAACAATAGCATTAACTAGATCACTTATAATTAAGGGTGACGATCCACTTCCATATTCATTTTACGTTGGAGAGGACGAGATTAAAAAGGATCTTTGGACAGATCGTAAAGATAAATCAACAGAAGACACCATTGTGATTGTATATCAGCCACAAGCTATTTTTAGAGTGAGAGCAGTATCACGTTGTACATCTACCTTGTCTGGACATACAGAAGCTATTTTGTCCTGTTCCTTTAGTCCTGATGGATCTCAATTGGCTACTGGTTCTGGCGACTGTACAGTTCGTATTTGGGATTTAAACACTGAAACTCCCCGAAGCACATTAAAAGGACACACAGGCTGGGTTCTGTCGATTGCCTGGTCACCAGATGGTAATACATTAGCTTCTGGAAGTATGGATAACACAGTTAGATTATGGGATCCAAAGACCGGTAAACAGATTGGCGATGGTTTAAAGGGTCACAGAAAATGGATTACTAGCTTAGCTTGGGAGCCTTATCACTTGAATTCGAAAGCAAACAGATTAGCTAGTTCTTCAAAAGATCATACAGTGCGCGTTTGGAATACTTCACTAAGAAAGATGGAATTCACTATTTCTCAGCATACAGCAGCTGTCACATGTGTAAAATGGGGTGGTGAAGGCTTAATCTATACTGCATCTCAAGACAAGTCAATCAAGGTTTGGAATTCATCAGGCATGCTCGTAAAAACACTTCAAGGTCACGGCCATTGGGTTAATACTTTGGCACTCAGTACAGATTATGTCCTTCGTACCGGCCCATACGATCACACAGGGAGACGCCATAAATCAGAAGAAGAAGCCAAGGCCGCAGCATTGACGAGATATAATGCATCCAAGGGCAAGGGTGCAGAACGTCTTGTTTCAGGTTCTGATGATTTTACAATGTTCTTTTGGGAACCAGAAAAGAACAAAAAACCCATTACTCGTATGACAGGTCATCAAAAGTTAGTAAACCACGTTGCTTTTTCACCCGATGGCCGATTGATTGCAAGTGCTTCGTTTGATAACTCTGTAAAATTATGGGATGGTGCAACTGGTAAATTCTTGGGTAATTTGAGAGGACATGTTGGTGCTGTTTATCAAGTTGCTTGGTCTAGTGATTCGCGTATGCTTATTAGCTCAAGTAAAGATAGTACATTGAAAATATGGGATTTGAAAAAGATGAAGATTTTAATGGATTTACCGGGTCATTTGGATGAGGTAAGCTTAAGAAGACACGATCATATTCAGCTTGACTAATACATTAAAAATATAGGTATTTGCAGTTGACTGGTCACCAGGAGGAGACAAAGTTGCAAGTGGTGGTAAAGATAAACAGCTGAAGATTTGGAGACACTAAAAACCATAGAATTGTATAATAAAATGTAAAAAAAAATAATACTATTTGCTTTAAACAATTTTCGCTCGCTTGATATCAAGCAACTAGAACAAATTTCTGTCAAGCCTATGTTTATACTTGGTGTAACTCAATGAAATAATGATACTATTGAGAAATGAGAGAAAACTTAACTTGTGATGCTAAGCATACAATAATTAATTGACTTTATAAATCAACATGTTTTAATCTATTCGGCATTGTACTCTTTGTATATGTACAACTATGTTTATTATAATGTTGAAGGAATAAAAAAAATAATGTTTGATATGCTTTTATAAAAAGTATTAATTTCAATTAAAAAAACGCCTTATGTTTTGATTCATAAAATAATGGGCGAATATTTAATCTTTCTTCTACGCATCATAAGGTTCACCTGTTTTTATTCAGAGGCTGTTAATATTGCTGCACTGATATCAGTTGTAGCTTTGACTGTAGGTGATTGTAGATGCTAGTTTTCTGTGTCCAATCTTTTCTACGGCTTCAATTAAAAGCAATTTTTCATCTGCATCCTAGTTTTCATTAAAGTTTGGAAATTGAGATTTAACTATTCAGTAATCGTGCCAAAATTTATGCTTAGCAGGTTCTGCTTCTCCATAGAAACAAATAACGTAAGGATCAAAGTCTGGACAGTTTGTATCAGCCCAATGTATTCGAACTGTATTCGTGATATCGTTTTAACATACATCACAATGGAATTCGGGAAGCTCTTTATCATCAATTGCTGCTCCTCCCTCACTAGAAGTAGCTGAAGAACCTAGGGAACAATCTGAAGGCTTTATTCTATTTGCAAGTCATATACTCGTTTCAGGAATAAGCGTCGCGTTTACTTGGCGCTTTTTTGTATACATTGTATTATAAAACTCGTAAAAATGCAACTTTGCTTTCTGAAAACGATGTACTTAATTTGTGCTTGTTACTGTTTACCGGTGTTAATGTAAATGTGTGCATTGCATTTTAAAATCTGTAGGCGGAGATGTGAATTATTTGTGTCAATCGATTGAATGCATATTGACTCGGCAAAAGTAAGTATTCTTCCTTTCGTCTCTTTTGAAATATAAACAAATGGTTATATGGGCAAAGATAACAAGGGTTTCCCCTTATATATCGAATATCTATGCTTTTTAAAGAAATCTCTTTGAGATAAACAAAGCAAGCTAAAATAGAAATAAGATTTTTTTTTCTGGAAGGAATTAAAGTACAATAAAGTTACTAATGCTTATTAAAATCATGAAGACACAAGCAAATAGTTAATGATGATTTCTTTATATATAAAAATGCAGCCTTTTTTCATAAAGAAAAGCAGAAAAGTAATTTTTTAGTTTCAGGAACGTTGAGCTTTATGTTGAAATGTAAGACAACGCATTGTATCTTAAAGTGCAAAAATTGTGTAGATGAATTCGTTGGATTTGATATGATTCATGTCAAATGAATCCATCTGTAAGACCTGTAGAAAATCAATTGAGCCGTACAATATTGTTTTTGTGAATATGATTAAGATAAACAAAATCTATTCAAACCTGATATTCTAACAGACTTGGGAATCCTACAAGTACTAGTTTCGGGTATTCTTTTTTGTTTCCTTGGATGAGCATGGAAGTGATCGCATTATATTTTGGTTGATGTTGCAAGTGCATTTTAAAATAGACAAACGACTCCTATTGCGGTCACTTTGTCTATTAATAACATAACCATTGCAACAAAATAGTCTGGTCAATAAGTAAAGAAATAGTACTTTTTTTAAAAAGAAGAATAATAGTAAAAATCAGGGAGAATTTAGGAATACCAAAAGTATGTAACTTTGATGGACAATTCTGTGATCTAAAGATCAATTAAAAATCGCTTCAGCACTTACGTAACACAAACCATAAATGTTATCTTCACTTTGGGGTGAACAATTACGCTACTTTTGATAAATATGATTGGGTGTAAAATCATGAATTTCTTAAATATTGGCTAAACTATTTGATGACGATCTTTTATATGACAACTTTTTCATCTGAAGTAAACCCGTATAAAATATAAATAAATATTTATTACAATTTTGTACAAGAAAGATGTGGTTGTTGTGCTTAATACTGCTGTTGCCAGCCTTTTCTAGACAGTGGCCTTGAGTTGCTTCTTGAATTATGTCCTTTTAACTTAATACAGGCTCTATCGCAACAGCCTCCAGGCATGCAGCAAGGAAAACAGGACCACCACACTTTGTGCCACCAATGCCAAACACCAGGATTTAATTCAATGCTTTTGAATGAATGAGCTGAAGACCATCTATCCTCATTTTCTACTAAACTCCTGTGTCCTGGATAATGATGTTGATGGTAACTGTACGATAAACTTCCCACATCCTCATCCTCATCATTTTCATTGTATTCAGCTTGATTATTATGTGATTTGTTAAAGTACAAGATAGTTTTTATCGCCTCAGGATCATTTCCAAGCGATTTTAATAGATTTTTTACATGATCATTAATGATTAAACCGGACAATATGATAAAAGTGACAAGAGGGTTATCATTGACTTTAAAAGGATTCGTAGTTTCATTTGGTATTTCTATTTTAAACTTTATCTCATTTAATTGGGCTACTAATTGCTGATTGCTATAGCAGTTTAGGGTGTAATAATTATCTTCTTTGGCTTGTGTTAGTTTCCATTGGTATAATTGACCATTAAAAGTGAAATTATATTCTTCTGTTGATAAAATACATTGTGTATGACGATATGATAAAGTCATTCCGTGCCAATCTTTTCGAACAAGTCTCCAAAGAGGACTTTTCAACGAATCATAGAGTGTTGTGTTATTTTGGCAATAATAATACAAATTATTGTTGTTTTTGCTTAACGTAATATTACAAATTTTATCTTCAATTTCTACAGTCGTATCGTGTTCAATTGTTATTTCCATCATATTGTGTGCTATAGCTGGTGCCATTGCAACTGGATGAGGTTCTGTAGAAAGAGTAGGCGTTGGTATAGTTATGTCGTTCTCTTTCGAGATTATGGTTGAAAAAGTCATTTTAGGAGAAATAAAAAAGAAAAATACTAAAAATTATTGTCTTTTGCTATTTCTCTCTGCCTCGTCTCGGTTGCACCAGTCCCACTAGCCTTTCTGTCGGGATACAAACTATTTCAGGTATTTTCCATAAAAAGCTAAAATATCCCTCGACATTTGGAATCGGTTCATCCCAAGACTGTGAGATTGACAAATAAAATGCTAAGATTTTAAATTCATGAAATACAGTTGTTAAAAGATATTTATGTGTAATACATCAAATGCGAATAAAGATTGAGGCATCGTTTCTATTGTTCCTAGCCATGTACCAAGCTACTAATTGAAACGTGGTACTACAACAATAGGTGTACCAAGGAGTAAGACAGAGTTAATTGGGTAAAATGCATGTAGTTATTTATAAGAAATAGTATCTGCTAGCAAATTGTTTAACTATCCCTTTTATAAACAGTCTTTTACTAACAATATGAAAATTTTGTTCCTCGTTAGCTTTAACATTAAAAACGGCATTAATGATAATGCCACCAATTATTTTTTTTTATAGAAAGAAAAAAAAAAATCTTTATTCTGTAATTTTGAGAAGGATTTGAATTATATTTTATCAACCAAACATGTCAAAAACTGCTTATTTTAACTAAAGTAATTTTGAAATTATGCTTTTTGATACACGTTTCAAGTACAGACTTCTGAAAATGGATGTCTCGCTGTAATTGCATAATTTGTGTACAGCTGAGGCTATTGTCTAATGTTTAATATTTTTATCTTTCTATGACAAAAAATCGACTGTACATCTCAAACATAGCCCAAGTATCCACATATACACATACATACAGCGTTTCCATCTCAAGTAGTCGTAAGAATACATTTTAGTCGTTGCCTTGTTCGTCTTCACTTGCTACTTTCCAAAGATTTGCTTGCTGTATTTATATTCTTGACTTGTTTCTTTTAGAGAGATCATTTAGCGCATAATTTTATGACCTGTCGTGTGAGACTGAAGGGAAGTACAAAACACCTGTCAGTACATTATTTTTAGATATTCCATATTTTTCACTTACTTTTTCGTAACTAAGCCCAGTAGACTTGTACACTCATATGGTCTGATCCTTCTCTCCCTCAGTGTGCAGTTGGTAATCTTTTCTATGGGTAGTTGTCTTGTTTTTCTTAGAAGTTACCTCCTTGTTAACATTTTCGCTTTCTTCATTGATTATATCTTTCTTCCGTTCTAAAATAATTTAATATTCAAACATTTAGAGCTTATTTTTATGGCCGCTATCGGTTACAACGTTGGTTTCATTCATTCTTTAGTAACTGACATTCGGTCAGAAAAAGAATGTTAACTTGTTTGAAATTGCTTTTTACTTTGATCAAAATAAGTTTCTTAATTTGATCGAATTAGTTTTTCCTTCGGTCGAAATTGTACTAAAAGTATATTGTATTTAATCTTGTCTATTAGTCGCCAAATTATGTGAGATGGCATTATCATTTGTATCCTATTCAAGTTTTTCTGTCATGTCATTCAGCATCTCATGGTTGTTCTTGTAGCTTTTAAAAGAAAGAAAGCTTGCTTGGTCATCTAGAGACAATATTGATATAAGCTTCTAGCGGTTCCTAGACTGTTATTGTTAGCTAAACCAACCGTTGTTTCTTCTTTATTGAGACTATAAGAGAAATAAACTTTTCTAATAACGTAAAAGAACTATTTATACTTGAAACAAGAAAGATATGCTTATATAGCCTAGCTTGATTAATGATATGAATAACTATAAAGAGAGTCATTCTATAAAGTATGGTTGAGAAAAGAATCCTTGTCCAAAAGGCTATTTCAAAAGAACACTTTAATCATGCTTCCTTAGAAAATCAAGCAATTTGTATTGTATGTGTTTATTGACTCCATAAATTTCTTCTCTCTCTTTCCTTTTCTTCATAAAATTTTTCTTTCTTTTTTTTTTTTTTTAATATATTAATCAATGAATGGCTATATTCTTTATTGTCTTACACTCTTTTAAATAGTTTAAATGAAAGTAAACATAATATCGAGTTTGTCTCTTAAATGTTTGTTAATGCGAAAAAAAACAAACTTAGAACAGTCCATATCAGTGCCAGGAACTTCGCCAAAAAAAAAAAAAAAAAAATCCATGTTATTTTTCTTCCCAAATGCGATATGCAACTATAAGAAATACTATAGCTTACAATGATGAATGAACGGTTTATTGTTTATATCAAGCCTATGCTCGATTTTTGGAACAATATGAAGCTGAACACACAGTTAGATGTCCAAAGTGATGTTCGCATCATTGAAGCCTCTCAAACGAGAGCAGTTTCGTATGTTATATAAGTGCAATATCTGTATATACTGTAGTAAAGGTTTTCTCTATCACAGCTGGAAAGAAAAGAAAGCTCGATGATGGGAAGAAAAAAATTATTTAAGCCTAAGAATGCTATTAAAAATCATTGTTTGAGATTTCTAGGGGACGCTATGGATGAGCTGAACAAGCTTGAATAAGTATCGAATTGTTTTTGCTGACGGACAATGTTTCAATCCACAAAAATCCGGCAATTGAAGAATATATTCACCTGAATTAGAGCACTGCTGACCAGTTTGACCTGCTGCTCAAATCAAATTAAAAAGAGAAGAGATATGAGAAAACGAGACGTTCCAAGCTAGCATAAGTACATGTTGTAGACAAAAGTTTTACAAATTCATCTTTTGGCTGTGCTCCACATTCAGAATCATGTTTAAAGGAGTGTTTATATATAAAATATAAAAATAAGATTTATTCGATTTGTCCTTTTTTCTTTTATATTATGGTTTTGGTTATAATAAAAGCATCAAGACAAAAATGGGAGTGCGATAAAGATAGTTCTGTAAAAACAATAAACAAAAATACCAAATTCTAAAGTCATACTTGTTTTGTAAAAAACTACGATAAATTTAATTTGTAACAGTGTTCGTCTAGAATAAGATCCTCATGCATAAAGCAAAATCACGACAATTTGATGTGAAAACATTACTATAACATCGGGAGTCCCTCAACTATGAGTTACGAATGTTTTGTGCCTCCCTTCAGTCTCACACGACAGGTGATAAAATTATGCGCTAAATGATCTCTCTAAAAGAAACAAGTCAAGAATATAAATACAGCAAGCAAATCTTTGGAAAGTAGCAAGTGAAGACGAACAAGGCAACGACTAAAATGTATTCTTGCGACTGCTTGAGATGGAAGCGCTGCTAAGGAAAAAAAAATTTTAATGTTACATTTTTATTGTTGTCATTTTTTCTTTGAGAAAATATACATTCACTTGATTTAAACAGATTCTATATACAATTATCAGTAAAGCATAATAATAATTATTCTTTCTTTCTTACCAGTGACTAACTTGTTCAATTTAGCGAGTTTGGAAGAAACGGTTAAGTCAATGCTCTTGTCACCAATTTCAACCAATACACCACCAAGAATATCGGGCTTAACTTTGTTGGAAACAAGGAGCTTCTTACCGTCAGCAAGCTTGCTCTTTTGAAGAGATTCAACAATCTTGTTCAAGGCGGCTTTTTCCAAGGGCTATATGTGAATGTTTATTGTTCAACACTGTTCTTCATAAAAAAAAGAGGTCCTACCTTGGCTGAAGTAACAACAAGAGGTAATTCATTACGGTGAGCGCTCATCAATTCACCATAGGCTCCAATGACCTTATCAAGAGTGCTCAAGCGACCGTTTTCGGCCAAAACATCAAGCAAGTTGGTGGTTAACTCGTTAGACTTCTTTACAACGCTGTTGAGACCGCTCAATTTGGTAGCACGGGGAACGGTGGGGTTTTCCAAGAAGCTCTTGAAAGCTTCGTCCTTCTTGATAGCTTGAGCAAAAGCGCTGAGATCTTTCTCGACAGCATCAAGGCTATTTTGACGAGCAGCAGCAGTATAAATAGCAGTAGCGTAGCGACCTTCAAGACCATGAAGGGTAATGGGAGCCTAATGGTAAAAAAAAAAGAAAGGATTAATAAAATTGACATTTTGATGTAATTGATTTCATTCAAGTCGAATAATTACCTTGACAGAAGTAGGAGCAGCGTAACCACGAGCCAACTAATTAGGGTGTTAATTCTTAATTCCATGTTGAATATTGAAAACATAGGGCGTCATACCTTGGGAACTGAAGTAGTCAAACGAGTGAATCTAGAAGCCATTGTTATATCTAATGTATAAAAAAGAGCAGTTCTTTTGAAGGTGAAGTGCCCCCACACAAAAAAATTGTTGCATCAGGGCCAGCTAGGAAGACTGTAGTCACGGAACGATGACGTCTTTATATTGGGCAATTTGGTTATTTCACGTCTACTATTTTACGGAATTTAAAATATTTGAATGACGCATTCGTATGAGTGATTAGTAAAAAAAAACGATGTTTCTTGGGTTTCTGAAAACATGAAATCTTGTAAACAACCAATGTTAAGTCTCAATTATACAATTTTGCAGTAATAAGTTGAGGTATTTGCTCTTTGAGAGTACTCAATGCAGCAATGAGTCTATCTATTTTATCAACATCTCTGCTTCATTCAACGCTGAGCTCGCTAATGCTGTCTACGTGATGAGTTTGCCGAGATAAAGCTTTGAGGAATTTGGACCTAATACTTTTACTGTTCACAGTCGTTCTATTGCCACTTGGACCTTTTTTTGAAAAAGGTGATCGGACTTTTGAGAAAAAGATCAACCTTTTGCTCAAATACTTTTTCACTTTTATTTCAACATGCAATTTTTCTATGAAGATGGTCACGGAAGCATTATGAATGAAGAGGGAAAAGAAGCAACTTCTATACTTGAGGAGAAATCATTCAGATTAAAGAGCTTGGCTGATCTTCGTAAATTTATCAAAAATCAAAAGCTTCAACTTGAAGTGAATGAATGTGATGTCATTATGGAAGACTCTCAGCCCAAAAAAGAAAGGGCTACTCAGTACAATGTTTACACTGATAAGGACAGAAGAAGATATTTCTTTTTTCCTTAATGAAAAATTAATGAAACTAAAAGACGCAGCTAAAGTTGCAAATGTTAATTACAATACAGCACGAAAATGGAAACAAGCTTATAATAATGATCCAGAAAAAAAAGAACCTCTTTGAAGACTAAACGTGCTTTCAACAGGCCAGTTAGTCAGTTATAACGGCGCATACAAAGAACACTTCTGCAACAATTCAGATTGCAACTGAAGATCTGATCAAAAGCTTCGCTGGGCTAGAAATAAAGAAGTCTAGAGTCGCAGAGTTCATGAAAGATGCTATTGCTAGAAATTGCGAAAAAACTCTCGGAGCCTGCGCAGCTTGGTTCAAAGAGTGGGGCGAGAGGGCATTAATTTCTTGAATAACTGCATATTTGTTGATAAGTCAGGTTTTGTCGTCAACATGCGACGTAGCAGAGGCTGGTTAGCAAAAGGTTCGGCTGTAATCGTTGAGTTCCCTTCTACTAAAGCCAATCCGCAGACTGTTATTGGGGCAATTTCTGCTTTTGGTGTCGTCGACTTGACCATGAGAGAGTCTGGAAATAACAAAAGAAGAAAGGTTGTTGGCGCCACAACCTGCTCAAACGAAAATCACTTGGAGTGACGTTGTTGCACGAGACAACCGTAAAAAAGTTCTGTTGCCGTCTCGTCAGCTCAACCTAGCCAGTTCAGATCAGTCCAAACCAACTATTGAACTATATTTGAAACTGAAGACATCCAGCACCATTTGATGGCTCAGAAAGCTACATCTATAGTTTAGCAGACATTGGCTCCCGGATCTGTTATCTTTTCTTTTCCAAATAATTTGTTTGACAAGGTTACCAACGCCTACAAGACCATTGAACAACACCTTGGGGAGGCTGACGGATTTTGCAATCTGTCCAAATACGAATCTCGACGTTCCACCCAGCCCATTGTATATAGAATTAACAATCTCCACTCTGGCAACTGTAAGATTGTACTTTTTAAATTGAGCTAATTTAACCGTACCTTTTCTTTTTTTGCCCTTGCTTCCATAAGGGATTTTTTAGCTTCTTTCGCGTCTCATTTGATCTGGCTTGGGCAATTATGGTGTCCTGAGACACCGCGTGCTCATTTAAAACATTAAATAAAAGTATTATTTAAACATAGTTTAACCGTATAAAAATCTAAAGATCCCAGCTGACTTATTCAGCGAAGCTATTCATATTCAATAGTTGGCAAGACCAATTAATTACATGATTACTTTTATGACAAATATCAACATATTTACATAAATATGAAAGCTGGTAGATGGTTTTAAGAGCATAAATCAAGAAAATGAGAATAGCATTATATTTTTCTCCTTTAGAAATCAAGCTTAATTTATAAAAAGAAACAAATACATACTCTTATAAATCAATTTCTTTATATCATCTTATACAAATTTAACAACTTCTATTGTATAGAAGAAATAAAAACTCTTGTGCAGCGGCATAATTAATCGTACGTGTTTAAACAAGCTTTTACAAAAAATTTCGTCATGAAAGAAATCCAGGGATTGCTTGACAAATAAAAGGCGTACCTAATTTCTTCAAGACTTTGTAGGACAGCAGCTTGAGCTAAAAAAGATTAGAATAGAAAATGATATGAAAAATGAGTAAAGAACACATAGCTTTAAACGAAAATATTATGACTCAAATGTATATTTTTTTCTTTCTGCGGAAAGAAATCGTTGGTCGTTGTGATGAGTCAAACAAACAAGGTTTAGTCGTCGTGTAACACTGAATGTCTTGGGTAATGTTGGTATTATCAAAGGGTAATTTTATTTATTATTTACAAAAAGAGAGTTAAGCATCATCGTTACTATTACTGTTGTAGAAACAAGCTTTGTTTAGAAGCTCCAAGTAATAAGAAGAATTAATATCCATTGAAGAAGGTAAAGGTTTTGATGGTATGATGGGTGAACTTTGAGGGCTAGTAGGGGGGGTTGTATTTGTAGGAATATACATATTATCTAACATATGAACATGATCTGATGGAGGTGATGAAGGTTTTATAAAAGGTTTTGGAAAATAATTAGGTTCAATACTGGAAGACTTTTTGGATAAAGATAAAGATTGACTAAAGTTATAACGTGTACCAAGGAATAATTGTTGACGTTTTTTAAGATGCAAAGGTTTAGCATGTTGATACCCTTTGAGAGCGTTTGTAAATGAAGTGTGTTTTTCTTTTTCTTCTTCTTCTTCAGTTGGGTATTCGTCTTCATTATCTATTTCATCATCATCTTTAATTCGATTAAGAGGATCAGCAATGACTTTAATAGCATAATTATGACCATTGTTGTCTTCATAATAATCTCTTATACCAGCTGTGACTCTAATAGTAAATTCTATCTTGCCACGCATCTCACCACGATCAGCCAGCTGACCATGCCCAAGGTCCATTGTAAATTCGTAAATATCGAATGTCACATTCTTTGGGTTTGGACCAAAGAAAACCCCATCTACTTCTCTTACAGTTGACCAGCGATCGAGTGTATAGCGGATAGAAACTGATTTATCTAAAGCTAAATTACGTACCATTAACTGTCCTTTGATGCCTTGATTATCTTTTGTGACTGAAAAGCATTTTTTATCTAATCGAATATGTTGCCTTTGAGAAGTCCAATTGGAACAAATGATGCGAAGATGAGATACTTTATCGTGAACTCCTTTTAATTCAAATGGAGATTGTGATTCGTTAAACAAACAGACTCTTTCAAGAAATATCGGATCAAATTTAACATTTTTCTTTTTTTCTGCTTGACCTTCCTTTTTTTCAACTAGTACCTCTTCGTCCTCTTTGCTGTTATTTATCATTGCTATCTTTGATTTGCTATTACCAAATACACTAAATCGTTTTGGTTGAAATTCACTTTTTTTTGTTTCAGGTTTTTGTATCGTTGGCGGAGGTGGTGTTGTTTTATGATCGTCTTTTTCCTTTAAAAGAGGTCTTGACCAGTCTGAACGTTTCCATTTTGATTGATTTCGAGGAAAGGTTGTAAATGAAGGCATTTATTCTTATTTTGTTTTATCCAAAATATGGTTTACGGTTTTTAACAGAAAAATAAATAATAGCAGGAAAAAAAAAGAGAGAATCTTTTATATTTTTTGTGCCGTTAAACACCATTCTGAGTTTAAAATGAATTATTTCAACTTTAACAACCGTAGAAATTTACTATTTTGGAAGCAACTTAAAAGCAGAAATTGTCTTATTTGGTATAGTTTACTGTTGCCCTAGTTGAATTATGCAAGCTGGAGAATTTTATCCAACAAAATCAAAGAAACTAATTATTGGTACATTTGACTTTTCCCATCTTCGGACGCGTCAAGTATATCAATTGTTCAGCTTAAATATACAATTTCAATGAGTCAAAAGCAATTTAGAAACAAGTATTAACATGTAGAGAAATAAGAAAATATAGTTTCCTCCTTGTGTAATAGATCTAGCTTTTTGGTAAATTATGAATTATAACTTTGTAATTAAAGAAACTGTATAAAGTAAACAACTTAATGATACTATCTACCTAAATAAATAATCAGACTAAGAATGATCATAACTTTTTACTGACTTGAAGGTTTTAAAGAAAATAAAGTTTGCTTGAGCCCTGATAGTTTTAAAGGTCAGCAATAACCCCTTAAATACATGCGTCTAATGCAACCAAGGAAAAAGAAATAAAAAAAAGGCCTGTAAATCTAATGAGATAAGCTCTTTTCATAAGAACAAGAATAAAAGGCCTAAAGTTATTTATCTAACGCTGAGATCGAGACTTAGTTCCTCATTAAGATTCCGTCCGGATAAATAAATAAAAAACCGTTTCCAGCTCTGAGTCTTTGCTTTTCATTTTATAGAATTGAAAAAAATGTCAAGAGAAGCATCAGAACAACATAAAGCAAATGGTAAATTATAATTGCTATAATCAAAAAGCTATTACTTATTTTTATATAAAAGGAAATAAACTTTTTGCTGAAAAACGTTTCGAAGAAGCTATCAAAGAATATACTTCTGCTATTGTAACGCCCAAGAAGCATTAAAGACGTGAAAAACAGAGAGAGAATTAGAGATTTTTCTTATAAATATTGAAATTTCTTAGATAAAAGATTCAAGTGTTCCTGTTTACTATACAAACAGAGCTTTATGCTATTTAAAGGTAAAAGTATATGTTGTATGTGTATTTATTTACGTTCTTTATAGTTGGAAAAATACGACCAAGTTATATCAGATTGTAGAAGAGCTATTGAATTAGATCCAAATATTGGTTTGTCAAATTATAATTTGTATAATAGAAAGTGATATTAATACTTTTTTATTCGCAGTGAAAGGATACTATTTAGTAAGACAGTGAAATAGAACTTTATGGAATAATTAATAATCAATTATTACTGTAGCTCGGACAAGCACTTACAGAAAATAAGCAGCATACAGAAGGTTTTCTTTAAAATATAAAACACAGGACAGCCTATTAACTGTGTATAGCATTAAACAAATTGAAGATTGGATACGAGTTGGCTATTCAGCAAAAAGTGAAATATGTAAATGATATTCTTCAAGCACTATTATTTGCAAGAAAGAAGGCAAGTAAATACAAACTTAGGTTTCCAAAATAGAAGGGAAAAGCTAATTGATATAATGATTAGAAATGGGAAGATGATGAAGCTATTAGGTTAGAAAAAGAATCTGAACTGTTACGTTATGTAAAGGGTTTAGTTGAAAAAGAGAGAAATGAATTATTAAACAATGAAATGGATGAAGAAGCAATTGATACGATAAATTATAAAGCTGTATGTATGAGAGAGAGAGTGAGAAAGAAGTGTTATTAAAAGAAATTGATTAGAATGAAAGATTAAGAGAAGTAGAGAATGTGTTTGTTCAATCAAGAGAAAATGCTACAGTAAAAAGGAGAAACAAAATGATTGACGGATTGTAGGTTGATTTTATATTCTTTTGATAGAGACGAGAAATACCAGATGCTTATTTGGATAAGATATCTTTCAACATAATGCATGACCCAGTGTTTACACCAGGTAAAATGTATAAAAAGTACTTTTGGAAAATTACTAAAGCGAAACAGATGGAATTACATATGAACGTCAATCTTTATTAGACCACTTTAAAAGAAATGGTTATTTTGATCCAATTACAAGAAAGCCATGTAAAGAAGATAATTTGGTACCAAATTTATCTCTTAGGGAAGCTATTGAGGATTTCTTGAAAGATAATGGCTGGGCTGCAGACTATTAAAGTGAATAAGGCGTCTATTTTTAAATAAAATTAATCTAGACTTTTTTTTATTATTATTGGCAATTGTCTATCAAAAATAAAACAAACTATTCAAAAAATATGAAACAGCATGATTTATAAGAAAGGAGAATATAATACCACTCAGGGTTTCTTTAATCCTCTTATTTGATAACAAAGCGATGTTGATGTTTAGCTAAATATTATAGCAAGAAGGCCTGTGTCATTGTCAAAAAAAAAATGAAAAAGAGCAAAGCAATAGGAAATAAAGTCATTCATTGCTTAATATACTTTATTTTATACATCAATTAGCTCTTATAATTTATTGAACACCTCTGTTTTTGCTCTTTCTATTGATGATCAGCTTATTGAATACTGACCATAGTAAAGCTGGCTGATGTTAGAATAAAACATCAATCGTGAATTCTACTCATTGATGATCATGAAGATGAGCAGTTTTTATAATATTATTTAAACGCAACAGCATGTTTGATAATTCTTTCGGCGTTATGGGCAATCTGAAGCCGTAAACTTCAGTCACTATATAAAGCTTATCATGTCCAAGATGCATAATGTACATATAATCGGGTTCATCAAATGTATCAAAAGTACTAAGAACATTACGTGATATCTTGCCTACACAAAATACCAATACTATTGAGTATATCTTGTAGTATTGAAACAATTTGCCAGAATAGATTGCCAATCTAGGCATAAATTTTGATCGACGGTTTGTTGTATTTCTACAAGTATAGGAGGGAGGTAGCTCATGAATAATAATGGAGTATAAATAATGCTATTCCTACTCCCGTCATTGTGTTAATTAGATAAAATGGTATATCTTCCAAATCCAGAATTTGTTTGGGATCGACAAATAAGATCGATGATGGTTATGGAACAGAATCCTGTCTTAGACAAGGTGGTCATCAATCAAATCCAGAAGGAATTATTGAAACTATCTGCTTACAATTCTTTATGCTAATATCTCTTGTATTTTTATAAGTCACTATTTCATATACTTGCATCACTCTTGATCCTTATACTCTTTGATGAGTTTTGATAAACATTAAAATTCTCTCTCATAACTCGGCGACTAAGACAAAGTTATAAATTTTCATTTGTGCTGATTTTGAATTTCAATGTATGCCAAAGAGAAAAGAAAAGTGCTAGTAATTTCAAAAAATGTGCCAATAATTTCCGTAAAGAGTGTGTAGACATTAAGGAGTTTTAATGTTTGGTTACAATCTGTAAATTGATTTGGGTCATTTGTGGCGAAAACTCCGGAGTTAAATGCATCAAAACAAAAAAGAACAAAGCCTTTTTTTTTCTTTTTTTTTTTGTGTATTACCTTTCCTTCCCCTTCCTAAAAAAAAGCTCCCCTTTTTACTTCAAATTTTCTTTTTTTCTTTCATTTTCTCTTTAACTATCTTAAATGGATCATGACGCTTTAGAACAGCAGACGGCTCCCGAAAGTACAAGAGGTTTATTTGACTTTCCCGAGGTAAGAAAAGAAAGATTGGAGTTGGATATAAAAGGTTAAAGGAATATCCATTAAGACTGGGACAAGGAGTTCAGACAGACGACGTACTTTTCAAGGACCATCGTCAAGTTTAGATTACAGAAATGCTAACAAGAACAACACGATGCAGCGTCCACAGGCTGTATCCATGTTACCACCCACAAGGAGACATCAAAGATCTCGTTCTGCAGTCAACTCTGATTTGATTGTTACGCCTTCAAAGTCAACTAACTCACTAAATACCAACAACAATGGCAGGAATCGACGTAGTTTTATAGGCCTACAAACACTGAAAGAAGAAATACACACAGCAGATAACATCAAGGATGTCATCAATACCCTCAAAAACTTACCTCCCATCACTCCTCCTCTGAGCAGCAAAAGCTTGGAAAAACGAAGCAGTGATGAAAGCATGGCTTCAAGAGAAGCTGCATTAGCTGAAGCCGAAGCAAAATTGATGGGCACATTCAATAGACAGAACGGTGATGAAAACTATGTCAAAAAGCGTTTATCCCTTCAGCAATTGCCTGTCCTGAATGAGAATGGAGAATCATTTATGGAATCATCCAACAACAAGAGATCTATTATCAATAGCAAGTCATTGAGTTTATCTTTGAGCGGTAGTAGCAATAAGCAATTGAATCGTCATTCTGCTTCTCGTAATTTTGATGATTGGAGAAATAGTAAGTTTTTCATTCTTTTTATTATAGCAAAACTTTTTGTTAATGGTTTAAATTTAGGTACTTCATCTATCAACAGTAACAAATCATCTTTCTCTTTGGTTCCCTTTACACCTACTCGTGTAAACTTTTCAAGAGACGATGCAAATCCTCATCAACGTCGACCTCTTTTCATTGCGCATTTGCCCTTTTCTGCCTTAACACCCTTGTTTAGGTCTCGCCAATTAGTACGTGGTATGTTGCGTGTGAACAAGAGGAACCGTAGTGATGCTTATGTATCTTGCGATGAACTGGATGGCAGCGATATCTATATTTGTGGTTCAAGGGACCGAAACCGTGCTCTTGAAGGTGATGTTGTGGCAGTAAGATTAGTGAATGTAGAAAAAGTATTGCGTGAAAAGCAAGAAAAAGAAGATGCCAAATTGGCAAGAAACAATGGTCAACCAAAGGTGCGTTTACCAGATGAAGAGGATGAGAATGAGATTATCTTTGGCGGTGATGAAGAGATTGATATTGTCAAGCCAAAATACGCTGGTGTAGTTGTTGCCATTTTAGAAAGAGCTCAAAATCAAGTTTTCTCTGGGTAAAAATAGGAATCGTATATTTTGTAAACAAGAAAATCATTAACATCTTTTTATGTAGTACATTGACTCTATCTCGTCCTAATAATAAGCGAGCTCAAATGCAAGAAGAGGAAGGAGATAAGAGCAAAAAAGATGCACCTAGGATCGTTTGGTTTAAGGCTACTGATAAGCGTGTTCCTTTAATTGCTATTCCTATTGAACAAGTACCAGAGGACTTTGTTGAGAATACAGAAGCTTATGCTAACCGCCTGTTTGTGGGATCTATCAAAAGATGGCCAATCACATCACTCCATCCCTTTGGTACATTGGAAACAGAGTTGGGTCCTATCACTGGTCTAGATGTTCAAGTGAAAGCCATCCTGGCAGATGCTAATGTCACCGATGCTCCATTTTCTGAGCCTGTTATGCAATGTATTCCACCTACTCCTTTTAGCTTTATACCTTCTGCAGAAGAGAATCGTCGAGACCTTACAACAGAAAGTCATTGCAGAATGATTACCATTGATCCTGCTGGAAGCACCCTCTTTGAAGATGGTATAACAGTCGTTCGTTTAGGCGATGATACTTTTGAAGTGGGCGTACATGTTTGCGATATATCTTATTTCATCAAACCTCATTCACCTTTGGATAAAGAAGCAAGAGCAAGAGGTGTGCACGTATACCTCGACCATAAGCAAGTCCCAATGTTACCCACTGAATTAGCAGATGCAGCCAATTTCACGTTGAACGAACTGAAGTGAGTCTATTATGTAATTTTTATTAGAGAGATAGCATATACTAACAAAACATATAGACCAGCTATGTCGATTATTTGGAAGCTTAGTACAGATGGTACACTGCTCGACACCTGGTTTGGAAAAACTATTGTCAGGTAAATCATTATACTTTGTACTTTTGATGACTGTATTGATCACTGCTTGTTGCTTTAGATCAAACGCTCAACTTTCATATGATAATGTTGAGAAGATAATAGATGGTAGTGAAAGCCAAGGAGAAGAGATTGACAACGACATTCGTTTACTACACCGTCTTGCTACTCGTCTTTATGAAAACCGCTATACCAAACAAGCCATGTCTCTGGCAAAGCAAAGAATAGTTTATGATGATCCTACAAAACCTTCGACTGCCACTATTTCTGATAAGAACCCTGAAATAGCAAAGGTTATCAAAGAGTTCTTGTTCTTGGCTAATCAAAGTGTTGCTCAAAAGATATCTAGTCAATACCCTGAGCAAGCCTTATTACGTCGTCAATCTCCTCCTGATAGCAGAAAGATTGTAGGATTTGCTTTTAAAAGGAAAATACATGCGTTTATTAACTTTTTTAAATATAGAATGAGCTTAAAGAATATGCTTCAAATTACTTGAATGTTGAATTAGATATTACTAGTGCAACTACCATACAAAACTCCGTACAAAAGATTGAAAATCCAGAACTGCGTCAATTGATATCCATCTTAGTGCTCAAAACGATAGAACCACCAAAATACTTTTGTGCAGGAGCATTTGATATCTTAAAGTATTCTCACTTTGCTATCGGTGCTCCCTTGTTTACCCATTTTACAGCTCCTCTTCGTCGCTATGCTGATATCATTGTTCATCGTCAATTGGAGGCTGCGCTAGTAGGAGGTGAGTGATGCCAAAAGGAAACTATTGATTCTGATATCTCATTACTTTAATAGATAAACATTTTTATTTGGCATGCGATACAATCCAAAAATTGGCTCAGCATTGTAATGTAAAGAAAGAAGCTAGCCTAGAAGCTAATCATCAAGGCAAATTGCTTTCTCTTGCTTTATACCTTGTTTCCAAGCAACAACCCCAAACACCAGAAAGCACGCCGACAACTGTTTATGGCGAAGCTCGTGTGATTGCTGTTATGGAGGATTGGTTTGATGTGTCATTACCTGAATTTGGCTTGGAAAGACGTATTCATCTGGCTAATTTACCGTTATGGCGTCATCAATATGATCCCAAGGAACGTGCACTGACCATGTATTGGAAAGAAGGTGTCCTTCCCTCTACTGGACAGCAGCAACAATGGAGTCTATCGGACGATGAGTACGAGGAAGAGGAGTTGTTATCCACTTATCCCGAGACATCTCGCTCTAGTGCATCGTTGGAAGCCAATGATGAGATGAATACAAAACAATTTGAAGAAATCGCTTCAGCCGCAACAAGAGCTGGCATCATTGGTGGTGATACAGCTAAAAAATCCAAATCTAAAAGAGCTTCCATCATCAGCTCTCGTTTATCAGCCAGTACGGGCTATAGCAGTGAACAATCCTCTCAAACAATTAAGGCAATGGATAAAATAAGAATTATGATTACCATTGAAATGGTCCGAACACCGCCTTTAATTAGATTATTTGCTGCTAACCCATATGCTTAGTTTTGATTTAACCCTATTTTTTTGTTCTTTTTGTAATAAACACAGTATATATATTGATTATTGTTATTGTATGTGTATGAAATTCAAAGTAATGGATGCATTACAAAAAAAAAAGCTTCATTGAGAAATAAAACATTGTTAAACAAAAACAAACTTGTGGGACATGGACACAAAAATAGAATTACTGTGTTTTACAAGGAAGTTTATTTAATTGAGAAAAACCAGTTTTCTTTTATGTAAAATGAAAAGCTAATAATATACAAGTGAACCTCAGTGAATTAAACAGGTATCAGGAGAAGGAAAAGAAGGGCTACATTTATATTGAGCATACCAGACAGGGTCAGTTGGGGAAAGACAAGGTTTATGAAGCACCGGATTTTTAACCTGGGTTCTAGT
Organism: Rhizopus delemar RA 99-880; assembly: GCF_000149305.1. NCBI lineage: Eukaryota > Fungi > Mucoromycota > Mucoromycetes > Mucorales > Rhizopodaceae > Rhizopus > Rhizopus delemar. The sequence goes on from NW_027137833.1 coordinate 536,411, forward strand.
TCCTTTCGATCTAAGAAGGTTCCAGACTTTTTGGTACCATTTTAACGAGATGTTCAGATTATACTTGGTATCTTCTTGAATAGAAGAAACTTTTGTTGAAGCTGGAGATAATGAAGGAGCTGAAGAGGATGTGTTTGAATAAGAGTGGGGGCTGCATGAATTGTTAGTCTGTCTTGATTTGAAAAAGAGTCGACTTCTCTTCAATCTCGACAAAGACCGTTTTTTCGCATTGGTATCCTTATCCTCTTGAGAATGAATGATTAAGGTCGGTAAACTTGTGGATTTTGTAGGATGGAAGGAATCAAAGCTGCAGACATCTGGGCTTCTTCTCCAAATAAGAGGATTCTGATCGTTTTTATCTTGATCTCTTGAAGAAGATGCATTTTGAAGAGATGGGTGCATCATTTCGTCTCGAGTGAGCGGAAGTGCCAAAGTATCTTGACTCAAAGCTGTACGAATGGATAGATTGATAGTAGAATCCGTGGACGTATTCAGTCTGTTATAAACACAAGCTTGTTCAGTTGCAGACAAGAGGATGGCTTGATTGTGATGTGGAAAAGGTACACTGCAGGGTGAATCAAGAACACATTCCTCATAGCTTCGTCTTTTGTCTAGTGAAGTTGTATTTGAATCCATTGCTTTTGCTGATTTGCTTACTGAAAGATACTGTTCTATTCGATTTGATAGGCTTTCTGACGTCAAATTATACTTGCTCTGTACACGAAGTTGAGTATTTGGATTTTGAATAGTGTTGAAGCTTGAAGAAGAATTTAATAACGATTGCGAATACATGAATGAAAGATTGATATGAAAAAAAGATGCAATTAAATAATGAAGTTAATAGATAAAAAGTAAACTAAATAATAAAAAAAAAAAAAAAAGGAAAAATAAAAAGACATGTCATTTATAAGAAAAACAGACAAATAATGTAACCACAGATTATAGAAAAGGTCTATGCTCTTACTATGGCTATGCTTGGGGTCCATGTGCACGGAGCACTATTTTAAAACTTACACCAGCCTTTCAATACGCATTTCTAGTGAAACATCAAGGATTTTTTTTTTTGTCAAACGAACAAAATGAGAAAAAAAAAAAAGTTAATTTCTTTATTTTCAGATGTATCTCTTATGTAAAGCTCGAAATAGGTAGATTAGTGAATTATCTAACTCTTGCTTTTTGTTAAATTTGCATATTAATGGACTCAATGTGACAAAAATGAAATGCCCTTAGTTGTAGTCGCCGGTTGTTCCCAAAACCAAACTTGAGTGAGAGATAGCTGAAAGAGAAGAAGGGCACGTGCTTTAGGCTTAAAAGTATTGATATTGTTCAAATTGTGTATGAGGATTAACTGTAATTATAGTATATATAAGGTAAATTGGTGCTATGGAATCATTCATGCTTATAAAAAAGAAGATAAACTATTGCTAATAGAAATAAAAATGATTCATTATCAGCCAAAAGAACAGAAATTCGTGTGTGCTATCTAAGTAAATAAGCAAAGGCTTGGTATCGTGGCTTTAGTGTTACAGAAGCCCTATCAAGTTTTTGCAATGTATTTAATAACAAAGAATATAGGCTAGCTTGCCAGAGCCTAATTTAATTTTTTTTTTGATAAAAAATGCAAAGCTTGCTGTTATGTAAAGAAGCTTACATATCGTGCTGGTACATGCATCTATTGAGTAGTTGACCTTGAGTTTGTGCATTGTTACATCTTTCCAGACTTCTTTTTTGCACAAACTACTTTAAATATCTTTCTTTAACCTTTCTAGTCTCCCCTCGAATTTACTTTTACAGTTGCTATTAAAAATTTAATAAAATAAGTTTTCGCTTTTTTCATTGGTTTCGTTAAGACTATGTTTTTTAGTTCAAAAGGACGATGTGCTTTTAAGAATTGCTGTCTACAAAGAAAAATAAGCGACCTAATGCAAGCATAGTTTGAATAAAAATGTTTGTATTAAATACTTATGTACACTTTAAGCTTCAACTACGATCTTTACGTCATTAGCTTGCTAAGTGTCACAGATTTTCCCATAAATGATGTAACTAAGGGGAAAAATTCACTTCAAAAAAGAAGCTGTTGTCAACGTTATTTTTTTTTTTTTTTTTTTTTTCGTAAACTTGTTTTATGTCAACTGCTAAAGAAACAAACTTGAAAACAACTAGCTCAATATGGTCATTAAATACCATCGTACAAATATTATTTATCAACTTTAGTTTATTCTTTCAGTCAACTTGTGTTGTGCTCACTCAATTCCTATCCTTGTTACTGTATCCCTTCTCTCATGAACTTTATTATCAATCCATTTCATATACGATGAGAACTTGGTCCCAGAGCCTGATTGCTATTGTAGAGTACTTCGCGCCTACTCAATTCATTTTAAGTTTTGATGAGAATTGTGGACCAGTTGAAGACATTTTACAGTTGGATGACTCAAAAAATGTTATTGGATTAAACTTTCCAGAAAGGATGATTGCAATTGCTAATCACCAGGTATGAAATAAATAACCACCTCTTTAAGACATGTTGATAATATTAAAAGCAATTAAAAGATTTATGCCGACTGGATTTACATTTGGTGTCTTGCCCATCTAGCAGATAAGCATGATGCAATTAAAATCATATTAAAAAAGAGTTTGGAATACTTGCCAATTTATGGAACGTAAGTTATATTTGATATAAAATATACGTATTTATTGCTAATAATTTCATGTGTGTAGTGTAAGGGAGACTAAATTGATTAAAACTATTTTGTAGTAAACGATTATTAGGGAATGAAATTTTTTGATTTTATTTTTTTGAAAAGAAAACTAGAATTTGATAAAGACAATATTATCAATAACTTGCAAAGATCAAAGAAGAACAAACTACCAATGTGGTTAGTGTTATTCCCAGAAGGAACAGGTAAATGCTTTAAGATGATAAAGTAATATATGATTGAAATTCTTGTTAGTTATTTCTGAATCTACCCGTAAAAAATCAAAAGATTATGCTGAAAGGATGAATATGGTAAGCTTTTATAATCATAATAATATCCAACTTGTATCAATCTTAAATGCTGTATTAAATAGCAAGACAATCGCTATACTCTTTTACCTCGTTCAACCGGATTGAGACTTTGTACAACGGTCTTAAAAGACAATGTAGAATATATTTATGATTTTACGATTGGATATTCTGGAATAACCTCAACTGATATACCAGAAGAAGTACATACAATCCAAAGTATTTTTTTCTTTAATAGATATCCAAAGCAAGTACACGTTCATATTCGTAAATACCGCATTGACTCAATTCCAGATGAAAGCAAATTATTTGATCAGTGGGTTCTTGCTAGATGGAAAGAGAAAGATGAATTGATGACGAGATTTTACGAAACAAATTCGTTTGTCACAAAAGATGTTGCAACAATCAATGTACCTATTAAATTAAAGAATTCAATACTAGAACTTGCTCAGATTTGGATATTTTTGGTGCCTTATTTGTATTTGCTCAAGATGGTTATAGCACGCAATTGAAGTACGCAATTTGCATCGAAGTAAAATGAAAGAATATGATTGGCCAGTGAAACGCTTGTCTCATCTACAGCCATTTTGATTTGACATGACTATCAAACATCATTTTTATTTTATAATAAAGACCAGTGACTAATCATTTAAAAAATATTTTCTTCTTTATTCTTTACACAATGGATACTGAACCAAGTGTACCTATTCCACAAGGTGGTGCTTCTCTTATGTTGGCTTTTCAAGGTCACAATAAAAATATGCTTGTTATTGGTGACAGTGGAATTGCAGCAAGTCGTGTATTATCTTGTTTAGAAGCAGACGCAAAAGTTTATTTGATTTCAAATCCTGAATATATGTGTTCAGAATTAAAATATCGAGTGAAGCATCAGCAAGTGATACTATTGACACCCGAATTTAATGCAAACATCTTGGACAAGTATCGTTTCGATCTCGGATTTATTTGTTGTAGCACAGGTCCTATTCTAGGCCAAATGAGTCTTGAATCAATTGTTCAGCAATTCCGTCAGCGTGCTATTCCAGTCAACGTATCGGATCATACTCAATTGTGTGATTTTTTCATGACTTCTACTTACCGTGACCAATCCCTCCAAATATCTGTGTCAACCAATGGCCAAGCATCCAAATTATCCAATCGTATCCGTCGCCATGTTGTATCTTCATTACCTCCTCGCTTAGGTGAAGCAGTTAAGAAAATGGGGTTATTACGAAAAAAGATTCGTGAATCAGATCCAAGTGCAGCTTCTAGCATCAGGAGAATGAAGTGGTTGGCTCAAATTTGTGAATATTGGAGTATGGATAGACTGGCTCAGTTGTCTGAGAATGATATAAGTGGTTTACTAGAGACTTATCACCATGACGAGGGCTACGAAAGCTTAGAATCAAACAGCTCATCAGAAACAATACACGGTTCGATAGCTTTAGTAGGCGCTGGTACTGGAGACCCAGGATTACTGACATTAGCAGCCCATCAAGCAATCAAGGAAGCTGATTTAGTGCTTGCTGATAAAATCGTTCCAGCAGAAATCATCGACTTGGTCAAATGCGATTTGAAAATAGCACGTAAATTCCCTGGTAATGCAGATGCTGCTCAAGCAGAGTTCAACGAAATGGCATTGAAAGCAATCAAACAAGGAAAGAAAGTAGTAAGGTTGAAGCAAGGCGATCCTTATCTTTTTGGAAGAGGTGGTGAGGAAGTTTTGTTTTTCCGTAAACACAACGTGATTCCTCGTGTCATTCCTGGTATATCATCCTCAGTCGCCGCTCCTCTTTTAGCCGGTATTCCATTAACTCATCGATCGGTAGCCTCTCAATTCTTGGTTACTACCGGAACAGGCGCACACAACTCCTCTGCACCTTTACCTACTTATGAAAAGCACCGCACAGATGTCTTTTTAATGGCCATTCATCGATTAGAAGCTCTGATAAACGATTTGATCTCAAGCAAGAATTACCCTGCCGATGTCCCATGTGCTATTATCGAAAGAGCCAGCTGCAAAGACCAACGTGTGATTTGGAGTACACTTTCAAATATAGTGAATGTATTGGAAAGATGTGGAGGAAGCCGTCCTCCTGGACTGTTGGTAGTTGGACATGCTGTTGGTGTATTAAAGCACAAAAACAAGGGATTAGAAGGCGTTGTATCTAATTTGATGACATCTTCTGGAAACATTGTTGATAATGAAGATGATGGTTTTATGAATGGTTCAAACTTATTACAATTACATGATCCTGAATGTATTTATTAAATTTGTTCAAAGACAAATATATAATCACTGTAATTTAGAATTGTAAATATAAATAAAAGTTACCCTTATTTTAAACACGCATTTTATTCATTTATAATACCAAACTACTCTGTAATATTTTTTGTGCAATTTCAAACATTTTCTTTTCTTTGCTTTGGTTTTTAAGGTAGTCTAAGCTTGTTTCTATGGTTGTTTGTATATCTTCTTGCAAATCTTCTGGTTGGCGAATCAAGTTGGACAGTTTAGCTAAAGGTTCATAAAATAATGGTGTATGTGTCAGTTGATATTGTATGTTTTGTTTTATTACTGATGTATCGGCTGCTGTATGGTTCAAGAGAGAAAGCAGGAAGTTTATGAGACGTTGAACAAGAGTAGTTAAAGCTTTAATAGATCTGTCACCACTTTTTAATGTCTTTTGTAAAGATTCTTCAAGCTCTGCTTGTTGTTTCATTAATACTTTTCTCATTTTTTTTACATTCTTTCTTTTCATTATCTTCTTTTTGGATATTTTAACCTGCTGTAGATTACTGACAGGTTGTTGTTCTGCAGACATGGAAAAAAGCTTCATTTCAACCTCTAGCTCTTCAGATATCTCTATTAATATGTTTATAATGGCAGCTATAACTTGCTCTTGTATTGTATCTGATTCTTTACAGGCGACGGATAAAAATAAATCAAACAAGCTATCAGGTTCAGGAGTATCGGACAATAAGACCAAGTCCATCATGCGGTCTACAAAGCTTCTTTCAGGTGGCATATCAAGAAAACCTGGTTCTTGTTTTCTGTTTGATTCCATGCCAATTTTTATAAACTGTCTTATCATCTGCTTCACAAACACGGGTGCTTGATCATAAAGCCCAGAACACTGTAAGACCCAGCTGACAGGTACTGTAAATTTATAGGCCCCACCCTCTTCTATTGAGGTTGTCCAAAGATCAAACCACATTTTTACCAACTTTTCCTTCTTGTCATTGTCTTCCAATTGAGCCATTTCTTGCAAGACAGAAGCAAGCCCCATATTTCGAACAGAATATATGTCATGTGATTTAGAAATATCTAAAAAATCAAAGGGAAGCAGCTGTTCTACTAAGGGTGTCTGAAAATACCATTCAAAGTCGTTACTTGTTTTGAAAAATTGCCGGAAAATACGTGATGCAACATTCTTTTGCCAACCATCTTCATCACCTGCAACAATAAGCATAGGGCCTAAGAAATGATTTTTAAACCATTTTCTAGATTTTGTGGATGAAGGACTTGTATCATACATTGCACTTCTAAGAAACGTTAAAAGTCTATCCATAAAGTTCTTGGATTTGTTCACAAGTAGATCGCGCACCAATATATGTTTAGAAACCTGTGCTCCGTCTCCAAAGTATTGAGTTAGCATCTTATTTGCCGTACTTGCATTTGCTGGGGTGAATAGCCAATTCAACATGGTGTCATCAAAACTTCTTAGTAGCACTGGCACTGTATGAAATGAGAGATTTACAGTTTCCCTTAAAGCTACTGACAAATAGCGCATATATAATGTATTCTTTTGATTTGATCTTAATACTGGATCACATCCCTTTTTGCATAGCCATTCAATATATCGCTGAGCAACATCAGATTTGGTTACTCGCAGACAATCCTCTACCCAGTTTTCTAGTTTTCCTGAATAATTTGTTTCTGCTTCTGTTATCCTTTTTAGAATAAAGAGACAACCATTCACCAGCTCTTGGTTAGTACAGGTGTCAAATTGGACTGCATCAATTAAAGCACCCGATTTGATCTTGTACGAATTGTCTTTGGTAGCTTCTAGTCGTTCCTCGTGTAAATTGAAAAGATGTACAAATGCATAAAAAGGAGCTGTTCTATTATTGTAACGAGGTTTTTGAAGTAAGCTTATAATGGTGTCAATAATGAGGTCTCTGTGTCTTTGAAACCTATCCTTCACTGCCCAATCGGCTAATACTGTATCCAAATTTGTTTTTTGCTCTGTTGGGTATTGTTGTATGATAAGATTTTTCATGTACATATCAAATTCGTCTGGTATCATAGCCCCCATTTTTCGTATCCAAAAGCAAGTACAATCTGCCACCAGTCTTTGCGCACAGAATTGATCATCACTTGGTGAAGTAAGCAATAAAGGATAGTTCAGTAATGGATTTTTTCCAGGCAGTTTGCCTACTTTTTGGGGTTCTTTTTATGAAAAAGTCAGTCTTCAAGCTGATACATTCTCTTTTCTTCCTTCTTCTTTCTTTACCATTTGTGCTCTTGAATTTAATGAAAATATTAAATAACCTTGGATAAAGTAAACCTTGCTTCAACTGACAAAAGGTTTCTAATTGTATTAAACCTAGCTTAAATTCATCTTTACTAAATGGAGGTCTTGTCAAAGCGTTTCCAAGTTGCTGATTTACTCGAGCTGCAAGATGAGCTGCATCTGCATTTTTCAGTAACATAAGCATTTGTCTTATAGCCTCTTTAAATCTTTCTTGATCTGATTGCTGCTGCATTTCCAATCTACTTTCCAAGGCATTCAAACAAAGACGTTTGAAATCTTCTTGGTTTTTCGCGTCGTCAATTGCACAAATACTTAACCACAAGTGTGCAATTATTTCGTGTGTGTCAGACTGAATGAAATTCACTAGTCCTTCAACCCATGCTGTTGTATATGAAATATCTGGCTTCTTTGATAGAGCTAATACAAGCCCATAAAGGTATATGAGAATACTGATATCCGAGCTGCTATGTAATGAGATCCACGTCTTTAAATAAAAATGTTGCGGAAATTCTAGTAACCAGCTCATGCCAAATTGCCTTAATAGACCATTGATGCATGTGCGAAGAGAATCGATAATTATGGATCTAGTGTAATGTGCATCGTATGGGTCTTCCTCGTGTGTAATGGAGAGTAATAATTGTATAAAGACATTAAAGAATACAAAAGAATCGTTTTTTAGGCTGGGAAAAGTAAAAGTAGCGTTTGTAATTTTCTCAATCGATTTAGAATTGTCGCCATTTGCCAATAGTTTTTCGAGTTCAACAAGTGTTAGACTAGTGTTTTCTTCTTTTTGATTAAGTAGATTACGAAGATCCATAAATGAAGGTGAATAAAATAAGACAAAAAGTAGGCTTTCGTTAGAAGTTTTTTTTTTCTTTTTTTTGCAGCATTATTTTCTCCGCTGACAATATGCTGTTAACCGTTCCTTCAAATAAACAAATATCAATAGCTCTATTTTACTATTGCACTCATTTTAAAGAAGTCTGTCTATAAGAGTCATTTAAAGGCATAGATAATTCTATTATCTATATAGATTTCTAGTTTGATATAATCGAAAAAGAGCGAATAGTAATACACCCAAATGATTCACATTGCTTTCAATATTTGAAGAGCATAGATCAAATCTCAAATATACAATATACCAGGAAATAGAAAAAATGCTTGAACCTTGTATTTACTTGGTTATAATAAATTTTAATCTAACTTTAGCTTTCTGTTTTTGATTTGTATAAAAACTGTTTAAAATTGATGGGGAAAAAAGAAGGCGTTATGAAGATGATTTTTAGTGTTCGATCAGAATAAGTTATTATTAAAACAAAAGAAAGTGCTTATATATATTTTAGTTCAACTCTTGTCAAACATGTTGAAACAACGGCATCTTTCATAAACTGCCAATCATATTTTGAGAGTTTAGCAGCCACATTCCTTTTTAAGTGAATTTTTTTTTATCTTTTTTTCACAGTAAAATAAAAAAAATGGTTAAATTATGTGTTCTTTGCAATGAGAACCGAGCAGTATTAAAGAGACCTAAAACAGGACAACAAATCTGTCAGCAATGTTTCTTTTATGTTTTTGAAACCGAGATTCATCACACAATTCAAGATACCAACTTGTTTAAACGAGGAGAGAAGGTAGCTATTGGAGCTAGTGGTGGAAAAGGTAAATCAGGACGCTGGTTGGCAGCGATCTAAATTAGTTAACATTCTTTGATATTAGATTCGACCGTTTTAGCTCATGTTATGAAAACATTGAACGATCGTTACGATTATGGACTTGATTTATACTTATTATCTGTCGATGAAGGCATTACAGGTTACAGGGACGATTCTCTGGAAACAGTAAAGCGTAATCAACAGCAATATGAGCTTCCCTTGAAAATTGTATCCTATCATGAGCTTTATGGTTGGAGTATGGATGAGATTGTTAGAGAAGTAGGAAGAAAGAATAATTGCACTTACTGTGGTGTGTTCAGAAGACAAGCATTGGATCGAGGCTCAGCCATGTTAGGAATCAAACATATTGTCACAGGACATAATGCGGACGATATTGCAGAAACGATTTTAATGAATAGTAAGTAAACAATGAAAAAAAAAAAAAAAAAAAAAAAAAAAAGGAAATTATCTTAGTGTCTAACATAAAATGATGATAAAAGTTTTTCGTGGTGATATTGCTAGATTGGGTCGATGTACAGAGATTGTTACCCAAGGCGAAAGTGAAATTAAGAGATCCAAGCCTTTTAAATACACATATGAAAAAGAAATTGTAATGTATGCTTATTTCAAGAAGCTTGATTATTTCTCAACAGAATGTATTTACTCTCCCAATGCATATCGTGGATATGCTCGTACATTTTTAAAAGATTTAGAATCAGTTAGACCTAGTGCAATTATAGGTAAAATATGCAAACAAGCGGTGTTTTTCGTATTATATCTAAGCGTCATTGTGTATATTTCTTTAGATATCATACATTCTGGTGAAGCATTCGAAATCAAATCAGACACAAAAATGCCTACATCCATGACATGTACTCGTTGTGGTTACATGTCTTCCAATTCTATATGTAAAGCATGTATGCTGCTAGAAGGACTTAATCGCGGTTTACCACAAATGGGTATCGGAAAACAATCAAAGGCGGTAAGATTACTATACTTAGATTATTATTGTCTTACTAACCCTATTTATACTATTAGCAAAAAGAACAGATCGAAAAAGCAGGTGATTTAGACAATTCAGTGGTGAAGGTTAAACATTTCTCAGAGATTAAGGTTGAAGAAGCGGAATTAAAACCAATTAAACCTCGCGATCCAAAAGAAGTATACACTCCTCCACCTCGAGTACCAGGTGGGATTCTTCATGATGCAAATTTAGATAAAAAAGACATAACATGGTAGAAATAAAGAAAAAAAAATTCAGTTTAATTAATAATTTCCTTTTCTTCTTTGTTCCTCGGCCATTCGTTTAAACATTTCCATTGTGGCATTTTCTTTTGCTTTATATTCATCCATCTTATTCAATATTGGTGCTAACCTTTGCTCATTTCTCTCTGCCCTGCGAGCATCTCTTATTTCATTACGCCGTCTTTCTGCTGCCAATCTAAAATCATATAAGCATAAAAAAGCACTTTTTTTTTTCAATGCACAACCATACCTTGCTTGGAAATCGTCACCTCCCATTAAATCAGCTTCACTCAACTCCACATCAGGGCTTCTTTCACGTTTATGGTAAGCATTTAAAGCTCTTTTCTTTAATAATTGGGCTTCACGTCCAATCTCTCTTGGTGCAACTTCATCCAACATTGCTTCTCTTCTATCCTTCTTTCTTCTTGCTTCGTATTTACGTTCTGCTCGGTGCTTTTCATACTCTTCCTCCCTGTCTATTACACATGCTTAGCCGTGTTTTCTTTTAATGTATCTTTATGCTTCTACTTTTTCTTACCGATTGTATCAGGTAAACTTGGGCCAACATTTCTTCTTTTTCCAATCATCTTAATTTTATCATCACCGCGACTTTGACTGGTCATACTATCCACTGAATCGCGAATACTATTCATTTCCATCTTATCCAAGTTCTTTGCAAAAGACCACTTGTATCTTGTGCTGTCTGAAGAATCAAGTTGTGCGGAATTGAGTCCTTTATAATACTTTTCTAAATATGTTTTCTACGAATTGAGTCAAGTGATTTAGTAGTTTCATTTCTGTTTTACCATCCAGTTCGTAGCGATTCCATTTTTTGACAAACTTTTTAAAATATCGTCTTGCATCTTTTGAACTTAGCTCATCAAAATATACATCTTTATATTCTTTTAGCCAAAGTCTAAATTCTGTAGCCTTCTCAAAATAATCGTCTTCTTCAATAGCTACATAAAGTTATGCACATTTAAAAAGCGTTTCTCCAAGAAACTAATTCAATTTTACAATTTATATTTTTTTTGCTTAATTCAGAAATCTTTGATCGTTTGCGAGAACTTTCGTATTTTTCATCGTCGGAATCACGTCGACTCTTTCTACTATGATGCATTTTAGGATTATTTGTGAAAAAAAAAAAAAAAAAAGGTTGACTTTTCCTTTACATTAAAAGCGCGTCACTGTGTTGGCCCTTTTTCTACATGCTAGTATGATTACTAAGAAACTTTCTATGTTTATGCTACTATTCAAAATAGAACGCCTTCATTTCATTTTAAATGGATTTATAACTTGTATTACTTGATTATATTCTTTATGAAATTATAATGAGCTTTATGATATGGTTCAGTTAATGAAGGCAAAAATATGCTTTTATAAGATTATGATAAATTGATCGACATTCAACTATAGAGTATAACATTTTTATTACATAATGTGAATACATGTTACATAAAAAGAAATTGAATATGAAGGAAGAATGAAAGTCTAGACGTTTATTTAGAAATAAATAAAACAGTAATTAATGTAAGTATGATTAAGATTGCATTAGTTTAATTGATTTGATAGTAACAGTATTTGATACCAAAACACATTTTTTGTTAGTGATGACCGCTTCGTCGTCTCATTTTTTCTCCCTTCAATTTCAAAAGAAGTAGCATCAAGGCACCCACTACACATAAGCTGGCCAGAAAAACGCAAGTCCATCCAGCACCGATGGCTGCAACCATTGGGTTTGCAGCTATTGTTAGTACACAAGCAAACACCATACGGACCAAATTGGCAGCAGCAGTGACCGAAGCTCCCTGCCCAGGAAGAGCATCTACAAGGTAAGCAGATGTACTTGTCATCACAAGATTCATGCCGAAATTTATAGCACCGAAGCCAATGATTGGAGCCCAAACAGAATAACGATACACTATTGTCCAACCAAAAAGCAGCAAGCCAAAGGGTAAAAAGATAAAGAACGCAGGCCAAAGAGTAACAGACAAACGGTCTTCAACTATTTCTTGACCTCCACGACGTTGACGAGCACGCAACAACAATCGATCAGATGTCTGACTGGAAACAACAGCGCCTAAAAGATTACCAACGCCTCCACCAAGATAACTTAAACCTAGGATTGATTGTAAGTTTTTTTTTTTTATATTTGCCTAACTTTTTCTTTTTATTTACCTGTTTTCCATGAATTAAATCCATAATTAACTTCGTATAAGTCTGGAGTAATAGTTTCTACCGCAAACATGCATCCGAAAGCAATGCCCGAAGCAACAGCTGCAAACAGTATGAAAGGGTGTTTTAATAAGAAGAAAGGGGCAATTGGATTCATGGTTTTCTTTTTTTCAGATGATGAGCTGTTTGGAAAACTTTGTTCTTTGTTTTTCTCTTCAAAAATGTTGATGCTTTCCATATTTTCTTTTTTATTCGCTGATTCATCGCCTCCATTAGCTGATTGTCCTATAGTTTCAGCAGATGATGTATATGATTTTTTTGCTAGTTGTTTAATAGGTAGCTCCAAATCGAACTTTGAACCGATACGATACGTCTCTGGGAAAGCAAAGAAAAGAAGTATAAAAACAAATAGACCAAAAGCAAAGCAAAACCAGAATGTAGCACGCCAGGTGAGGGAACTCATAATTAAGAAACCCCCAATAATGGGTCCCAGTAAGGGACCAAAGAATACGCCAAAAAAGTATTTTCCAAACGCAGCACCACGTCTTTCAACTGGATAACAATCCTAACATAAGAAAAAGAAAAAAGAATAAATAAATATTTAGAGAAAAAAATAGCAAACATTTGAACATACTGCAACGACGCCTAAAAAGAATGAGAAAAAAAAATGTAAGAAAAAAAAAAGACTGTATGCTGAAAGTATTTCAAATTTTACCAGCGCCAACAGATTGACCACAGGAGGCACCAACAGATTGTACACAACGTAAGACAACAAGTGCCCAAATATTAGTTATGAACGCACAACCAATGGAAGCGGCAGCAAAAATAATCATTGAGCAAAGAAATAAGAAGCGTCTAACTTCATAGAAATCAGATAAAGAAGCCCAGAACACTGGAGAAATGCCCATGGCCAAGACGAACAAAGCAGCGGTTAACGTTGTAGCAATGGCGGGTGCATTTAAATCAGCAGTAACATCAGGTAATCCTATGAAAGAATAGGTCATCAATTGATTTAGGATCATAAAAAGAAGTTAAAGATATATACCTGGAAAGTAGATTGTACTAGAAAAGCCAGGCATACATGCGCACAAACCAATACATAACAGAATGATTCCTCTTTTTTTTCGACTTAACAGTCTAGGGTCTGAATCGACTGGTGGTTTGATTAGTAGTCTTGATTTAAGGATATTTTTAATCTTTGATTTGTCTGACATAAAAATAATAATGAAAAAGGAAAATAAAAACCAAACACAAGGTATTTTATATCAATAATTCAAATACAGCTCGTTGATCTCGGATCTTTCTCCCCGCCACAAAAAAAAGGCTTCTTTACCTGTTTTTATAATCATAACAGGCGATTTTTCTATTAATAAATCGCTTTAAGCTGCATATTTACATTATACATTCATCTTGAATCAAACAAGAGCCAACAATTGATGAAGAATTGAATACATAATTTTTTATGTTTTCAAAAAAAAAAAAAAATGTTTATTTTCCCTTGTCCGTAAATCCGCTCTCAATGATTTTTGTTACCAATTGTGTGATTTGCTGTATCGCCTTTTATATACCCTGCATTCATTTTGATAAGGCGCATATAAATAGGATATACGCAATAGTGACTATTTATAATCATTATGCCCTGTATTAGCATATGATGGTATTATACAGAACTTGATATTACTTAAAAAAAGGATACATACTGTACCAAAGAAATAAGCCCTACTTGTAAACCAAGCTAGGTTAGTCAAGTTTAGAGCAAGACTCGATTTATAAAAAGCAGCAAATCAGACCTAAATATATTGATCTAAGCATTACTTTTTATAACATTTAGTCACATTTGAGTTAACGCTTTTGTTAAATTAAGTTTTCTTTACCCTTCAAAGGAGGCGCTTTGGTTTGGTGCGCAATAAATATACTACCAATATATTATATGAATAAGTTGGTGGCTTTTTAGTTAATCATAACAATAAATTCGACACAGCATCTCACATTCCTTTTGCTATTCAGATGAAGGCCTTTAGAACGAACCATCAGAACAGGTTGCAAAATTTAATTTTATTTCATAGCACAGAATAAATAAAACACAGAGCAAATGATTGATTTTAAAGATGATTAATACAGTCCATTTATTTAATTCATCCTTGGTGAGATTGATTATGTGCTAAAAAATAGGTCTATAGTAGCCATTAGACTATGATATGATCTTTCTGAAGGTTAAATGATTGATTATGAGGCATGTGATTTTCATAAGTAATTGGCCAACAAAAGGCTACTGAAAAAGCATGAAACCATATCGACTTTGTGTTATTTTTATATTCTTACGTGTTCCCCTCATTATAAGCAAGACTTTTTTCTTTCTTTTGCTTATTGACTAATAGCCTGTAAAGCAAAGCGAATGGATGGGTTCATATGTAATTAAAAAAAACTTTACAAAAAAACATGGCAATTATAAAGTCATGTCAGGACGCGGTTGTTTTTAAAGTATCATGTAGATATTATAAGGTTGTGTAAGAACAAATCAAGCATATTTTACTTGTAAATACAACAGACAATAGAATTGATATTCAACATCATTTTGCATTATGCAGAATGAACTCGAATGCCATTAAAGACATATACAAAAAGACTCTCAAACCCGATTGTTAAAAAGGTTGAAAACAGAAAAGATGATCTTCTCGTTTTCAAAGGAAAGCAACGAATACATGCTTTATTATGCTTATACTCTTGAGAAATCAGAATGTATAACATACTGACAATGTATTTGGAGGATGCTAAAGTATGAAAGAAAAGGTGTATTGTTGTCATCAAAAGAGCAAAGCAAGTTTGGCATTGTTTTTTAAGCAAGTCATGTTTACTGTCATTCACAAACAGTTAAATTTATTATGAAAACCTTTTGCATACTCTAGATATGCTTGTAGCTTATTTTTCGAAAGCATCGGACTCTTATATTCAGTCAAACAATCATATTGAGTTTAATATTCGTAGACATTTCAAATGAATTATTAATTGTAATGTCGATGTGTATTATTTTGTCCCTATCACTGAGAATTCGCAGTTGTTCTAGATTTTTTGTGTCTTTTATTAGCATCTTTTGATGATATCACTAAATCAGCATCAAGTAAAGCTTAATACTCCAGAAATCTGAATTTGAGAAAGATTTGCTTTATAGAGCTTAATTATCTATGTATACTCAAACCCAATGTATTCCTTCCCTTTTGACCCTAGTATGAAAGTGGTGATAGCAAGGTCAAATAATGTCCGTCGTTTTTTACGGCTTGTTACTGAAAGGTAAAAAAAACAAAACAAAAGAACAATTGAATGTTTTTTACATGTAAATTTATCTATTCTTTCAATATAACTAGATTTAGAGATAACTGAACTCGTTCATTTCAGTGTTATGTATGTGCAAGCTCATTCTCTCAAGTTGTTATTTATTAAAGTGTTTCATAATAGCATTATGGTTGGATTTTTTAAGAAAATACTGCTTTCACCAAAGACATCAAGAAAATCACTGTATCTTTTCAACTATCCATAATTAGCAATTAAAAGGTATTTTCTTTTTCAGTTATAAATAGGAAATATTATTAAGTACAATGCGGTGATTTTATTACATCTAAAAAATGTACATGACAAACACTATGTGTATGATAAAAATGTGCTATTATTTTTTGATCAAATAAGAGAGTAAATCAACTTTGGTAACAACATGCTTTACAACGTTGCCTTCTGTTACTAAAGCACTGGAATTGGTTTCGAAGAAACGAGTCAATTTGTCCAAAGGTGTGGATTCTGTGATTTCTTCAAATTTCTTGGATCCTCTTGTAAAGTGGAACATCACTAGGGAAACAGGAGTAGAAGGAGTAGCACGGTTAGAAGCCATACGAGAAAGAATGTTACCCATAGTAACCAATCCTCTAAGACGGCGGTGAGGTCCAGCTGTGACTGGTAACTGATCAAAGGCTTTTTCTTGCATCAAGTCAATGGCTTCTTTACATGTTGTTTCCCCATCAATAGTGACAGCCTCAGCAAGTTTCAAATCACGGACAGTGGCACCAGCAAAGTCTTTCTTTGCCTTGTTTTCAAAGCTTTGATCTTCAAACTTCTCATCAGTGAATCCACGCTCTCTCATCCAGTCGTCGTTCAAGAACTTGGTCATATAGTTACGAACAGAGTCAGGTAAGATGACAACACAACGTTGGCCTTCTTTCAATTCCTTTGCAGCTTGAACAGCAGCATACATAGCAGTACCAGATGAACCACCACAAAGAATACCTTCTTCACGAATCAAACGACGAGACATCAAGAAAGAAGGCTTGTCCTCTGACTTCATCCAAACATCAATCAATTCACGCTTCAATACATCAGGAATGAAGTCATAGCCAATACCTTCAACTTGATAAGATCCAGCAACAGTGTTTAATGATTCAGGTTGAGCCAAGATTGAGCCAACTGGATCAACACCAACGATCTTAATATTAGGTAACTTTTCCTTGAGCTTTTGAGCAAGACCAGAGATAGTACCACCTGTACCAGCACCAGCAACCAACATATCAATTTTACCATCACATTGCTCCAAAAGTTCTTCAGCAGTGGTATCATAGTGAGCGACAGGGTTGTAAGGGTTAGTGTATTGATCCAAGATAACAGCATTAGGGATTTCATCTCTTAATTTGCGAGCAACACCAATGTGTGATTCGGGAGCATCCCAAGCAGCTTCAGTTGGTGTACGAATGATTTCTGCACCCAAAGCCTTCAAGACATCAACCTTTTCTTGAGACATCTTTTCAGGTAAAGTAATAATGACACGATAACCTTTGACTGCACCAGCAAGGGCTAAGCCAATACCTGTATTACCTGAAGTTGGTTCAATAATTGTGCTAACTCCTGGAACAAGAACACCAGCCTTTTCGGCTTCTTCAACCATACGAGCAGCAATACGATCTTTGACCGAACCACCAGCGTTAAAGTATTCACATTTGGCCACTGTAAAAACTTAGTATTGCGTGTAACAGTAAATATTACTCAACTTACAAAGTTCACACTTTAAACCAGCTTCTTTAGCAATTTTATCAACACGAACAAGAGGTGTACGTCCAATGTTATCTAAAATAGTATTACAAATCTTTGGTGCAGGAGCAGAGCTAATTTCAATTAATTCATAAGCAATTCCACATCTAAGATACAAAAGAACTTACTTGTGCTTGTGGTTATATTGTTCAAAGATTCTCTTCAATTCAACTGACATATTGTTTATTAGAAAAAAGAAAAGAAAAAAAAATTTTTATTTTATTTTTTTCTCAAAAGTTCCCACCCCTTTGTTACACGACTAGTTCAGTGGATGTGACTTGAAACAGTGAATCAACCACAGAATGATTTGCGTTTAAAATTCAAAGTTTTTATTTAACCAATCAAGATTTTCTTAGTGCATTCAAATTTTTTGCCAACCAATCAAGAAATTTTTAGTATATTCACAACTTTCCACTACCATTCAAACAACATGAAAAATATTTTATTGGTAATACTAGAACAATTTCTATATATTGATTAAAGCTTTTTTCTTTCTATTTATATTCCATCTTATGTATCTTCACTACATAGAGAGTACAACGTTATACATATTCTCGTCCTTTATATACTTATAAACCATAGTATTTAGTCTTACTGCATTCTGGTCCAATCAAAAATTGTATAATTTTACTTATCTCTTAAAAGTAGGTCATTCCCTTATTGTGGCCCACAAAATGACGAAAGCGAAAAAATAAAAAAAAATCACACATCCACAAAAAGGCCACATATGCCCTGAATATTTTAATTGGCAATTTATTTGAAATACTTCTTTGCGTTTTTAATTTTAGAACTAGCAATGCTCATTTCCTTTCGCCATGTCAACTTCAGCAACTTGATTTTACTCTTCCAATGTTACAGATTTTGAAAAGATAAAAGTCAGCAAAGACAATTGGGAGGAGATTAAAACACTGGAGGATTCTACTTCTGTTCACTGGATAAATAAAGTGTTCAGAATTAAGGAAACCGAGAGCTCTTCATTGAGCTGTCATAAGACGATTTTGAGGAGTAAGAAATATGTGTGTCATCGTGTACCTGACACTTAGGTATCTAAGGCCAAAACGAACGATGACAACGGTCGACCAGTACAAAAAATTCCAAGGAGATTGGCTGTAACGTCATCATTATGGTGACATGTCGCATCTCTGATCCAAGTATGGTTGATTTTAAACAAAAGAACAACCACAATCATATTCCCAGGTCCTACTCTGATTTACAACCTATGTTGATTTCGGATACTTTGCGAGATGAGCTCAATAAATGCAAATGAAAACAGGCGGCATATGAAAAAAAATCAAAGAAAAAAAAATCACCAGCTACAAAAAATTTTATTTTAAGCCGTGATGATAGCATACGTAAACTAATTACAGTGACATATTGCGTGATAAAATTTCTTGCCGTTTAAGCTTTCCTTCTTCTTTTATTTGATCAACTATTTCTTGACCTTCTTTTTGGATCGCTTCAATGTTGTGCTCTACCAAAGATAACACAAGTTGTTCAATGGTCATTTTCTTTTGATCTTCAGTTAATTGTTGTTCATTGGAAGGATAAGCATTTGTGAGTGACATGACCCCATCAAAAAAGTGGGCTGCTTCATCTACATCCTCTTTGGATTGGATAGGTAAACATGAGTAGTCTTCAAATATGTCAGATGCATTCGCTTGCACTCTTGGTATTTGGGCTGATGTTGATTTTAATACTTTATCTCCTTCATCTGTTTGCTGTTGGTGGACAGGGAAATTTGTTTGTTCTTCTTGACCAGATTCTCTTATTGAATGTTCCTCAATATTTGATCCATTGTTTAATTGTGCTGTATGATTTTCTGTAGCCTTAGGGTCCTCAGAAAGCATTTCAGTATAGACAGATAATGATGCCGAGAGGCTCCAGTGAGTGGAGGGAACTGAATGATGTGATGAAGGGTCATTTATTAGTACATATGGTTCTTCCTCTACTTTTGTTGACCGCTTCTTAGATAAACTGATATTTTTCTTTACCGGTGGAAGAACAGGTGCTGTATTGTTATCTATTTCCCGACCCTTTCCTTTATCTTTCCTCACTGGTATTATAATCTATGTCAAGTAAAACAAACTTAGCTATTGATTCGTAACAATCTGTCCTTCTGTGCTTACTTGTGCATCTTTATGGTTATTTTCTACTTCTTTTAATTCCCTGGCTTCAGTGCAACTTGTTTCGCTTTTGCTTGTTGAGGAAAGATAGGACGCTGTAGTTCCCAGAGAAAGATTTGGCTCTGACGTTTTGAACAGTTTACCCAATGAAACTCGATCAGTTGGTTTTGTGAGCATTTCTTCAGAAGAAGTGGGTTTCCTAGAGTAAGACATTTTTGAAGTATTCATCTCTTTTGATGATTCATCTACAGAAAAGTTATTGTTCACGATAGCTTCTGAAGGCTCATTCAATATTTTTCGTCTTTTATCTTTCAACGGTCTTTCAACTGGCTCTGATGCTCTAGGCTGCCTGGTATTTTCTTGATCAACTGTCTTTTTTAGTAGATGGTTATCTTCAGTCGAGCGTCTTTTGCGAGAGGATCTTTTGGAATATGTCACCAAGTGTTTTCTCTTTTTAGACTTTAAGTCTGAAGGATAAGCTTGGTTGATGTCCCAAATGCTATCCTCAAGACTTTCCGCTGCTTTTTGATCTTTCTATAAGCAAAAAAAAAAAAAAAAAAAAAAAAAAAAAAAAAAAAAAGATGAATCAAGTATTCTTTATGGGTTTATCAATTTGAATATCATTTTGCTTACTTACATTTGAGCTACCATTATACATTTCATCTGAAACTACCATGCTTTCTTTATGGTTATCGTCTTTTGTATGTTTTAGAAAGACACATTTTGCATTTAAATCTTTATGGATCCCGCTGCAAAAAAAATAAAAGCTTTTGAGTATTTTTGAACAATAGAATTTTTTTTAACTGTCTTACGAAAGATCTTTTGTTTCAGTAGGATCAGTAATTTCAACATGACAATAAGGACATCTTATCTTGGCAGGATGTTTCCGAGAGGGAGCAAAATAGAACCCCGCACTAACAACCTTTACAGCATTATTATAGACTTTTTATAAATCAGATGCATAACAATCTAGTTACCTTGGAAGCAAGTGGCCATTTTTGAGATTTGATTTTTGGTGGCCAGTACTTGTGTTTGGTGAACGTGGCCAAACGCGCATTTCTCATTCGTGTTCCTTTTGACGTTGCATGATCGACATCTAAATCATGAGATGGATTATCTGGAAAGTCAAGAACAACCCATGGACAATGTGGTGCTTCATGAGCATGTCGTGTGAATGGTGATTGCCCTTGTTTCCAATGACTTAACTCAATGTCGCATAAAAAACAACGTAAACTGTCTTCTAGCTTTGGTCTACGTGCAAAGTAAAGTCCGGCTCTTGCAAACTAATGATCTTTGTTAGATCACGTATTTTCTCTCACTTCTTAAACTTCATAATAGTGTTACAGTTTCTGGTTTGTGAAAATTCTTTTGCACGTGTGGCCATTTGGCTGTCTTGTTATTAAATGAGTCTACTCTGTTTTCAAATAAATTCATATGAAATAAAAAGAAAAATAAAATAAAATAAAAAAAAACAATGCAAAGTTTAAATCGCTGCAGCTACTTGACAAATCCGAAAGTATGGTTTATTAGCCTTCAAGATACGTTATAGATTAATGGCTTTAATTAACCTATCTATCTTCTTTTCTTTTTAATTTTGTCTTGGCACTGTAGTAACATTGTAAAACATAGGACAAAGAATTTGAAGACATTCTATTGCGACTATTTTTGTGCGTGCTATTGCATATATTTAAGAAGCGGCTAAAGATAACAAAATCAAACTAAAAAAAAGAAAAAACGTGAATCATAATATAATCAAGCCTTAGAACCATATTATAAGTGATAAAGGATGTCATACAAGATATATGCTCATAAATAATCAAATCCATTTAATATAATTCATTGTCTTTCAACTGTGTGCAGTCATATGAAAAAGATGCAAATGTTAAATTAATGATTCATGTAAAATATTCCTATAAATTAGGGTTGTAGATACTAAAGACAATAAAAGTAAAGGAAAATGGTCATATAGCTTGTGAATGGTATAACAATTAGGTTTTATTTCTGAATTTATTCATAGACACCGTTTGGTACAACACGCTTACAGCCGTAGGCGCTTCTTCCAGCATTACAATCTTTGTAGCTGTCACAACTATGAGCAAAAGAAAGCGTTAATTCATCTAATGTTGAAAAAGTGTCTTCTTTGTAAACTTACCATCTCATACAGTAAATCTGGGTGTTGGGTTCAATCATGTTTACATAGTATCTGTAGCCATGGCACATGGACAATGGAGGAGATCCTCTGCCATGGTTATCGTATTGTCCACCTTCATCCTTCTCAGAAAGCTCCCATGAAGCACGGTTGAATTGGCCAGTGACTTGA
Organism: Rhizopus delemar RA 99-880; assembly: GCF_000149305.1. Taxonomy (NCBI): domain Eukaryota; kingdom Fungi; phylum Mucoromycota; class Mucoromycetes; order Mucorales; family Rhizopodaceae; genus Rhizopus; species Rhizopus delemar. Next base: position 558,532 of record NW_027137833.1, read on the forward strand.
GTATATCCTGCTTCATCATCTGTGTAGAAGTGAGCAGTTGTAATGAAATCAACAGGTAAAGTACGAGCTCCAGGGGCATTAGCGTTAGGTTTAGTACAGAATGCAGCTGCACTCTTCTCAGAGTCAGCGATGGCGTCAATATCTACTTGGCCATTGTTTTCTTCCTTGTTTCCTGGGCTCTTGGGCAAGAAGATACAGAAATCATCAGGTCCTGAGATCTGAGCTGTCAAGCCATAGTTGTAGGTGTAAGTAGCAGTGGCGGCGTAAGCTGTCTTTGTTGTAGTGGCAGTATTAGTAGGATCAGCTGTAGTGGTAGTAGTGTGAGCAAAAGTAGTAGTACTAGTTCGCTTTTTAGTGGTCTTTTTGGTAGCTGTATTCTTTTTGGTGGTGGTCTTCTTTTTGGTAGTGGTCTTCTTTTTGATAGTGGCCTTCTTTTTGGTAGTGGTCTTCTTTTTCAACGTAGTCTTCTTCTTGCCCGTGGTTTTCTTGGAGCCATTTTTAGCATTAGTATTGGCTTTGACACAAAGTTTTTGACCAGACTTGACATTACTACATTTAGAATTGACTACACAAAGAAAGACACAAGTAAATATATGATCAATGTACAGTATAATATTAAACTTACGATTCTTATTCAATTGATGCAACGTAGCAGTGGAAACATGTGCATGTTTAGCAATAAGAGCACACTTTGTAAAAAAAAAAAGAGTAAGACAAAGAATTATATATCATTATACATTTTATATCATACAGATTTATCAGCAGAGGTTGCAACGTAAGTCTTTGCGCATGCAATTGCAGCGACATCTGCGGTGAAAAATGTTGCAATGCAAGCAACAGCAATGGCTACAGGAGTACGCATGGTAATGGTTTAATGAGTGGTAGGGATGTTAATAAAGAAATAAAAAGAAACGATAAGAAAAAGAAGTAGGCGTTTTCAAAGGGAGAAAAAGAGCGTTGGTTGTAAGAAAAAAATCCTTTAAATTACAATAAGGGTTTTTATAATTATTTTACAGTTGCACATGTACATGTAACTGTGACACAAATTACCAAATATCGAAAATGAATATGTGAAAGTTTTTTATTCATGTGTTTGCATTTTTAATTTAGATTGTTGTTGATGGCTACTAAGTTTACAAAACTATGTAGTTATGTTAGATTCATCGTGTTAAATTAACATAATAGTTAGCTATTAGGCAGTAAGTCGATTTGGAATTTTGTTAGAAAGTCGAGATTGTCATAGAAACAAAGGTTTGTGGGTATGTAGTAGCAGGATCGCCTTTTATGCCTTTTTTAGCACTCCCAATTAAACATTGAATCGGAGTATGATTATATGAGCTATTTTTAAATACGCTTGACGATCACAAAAAGACCAAATGGAAGTTGCTTTATACAAAATCCTAAATAAGGTCAGTTTGCATGTCTAATTGTATTCTTTTTTTAGGAAACTTGGATAGTGCTGTACTACAAGGCCCAATTCTCAGTTTTCGAACGTGATCCATATCTACTCTCTGATTCATCAAATATCCCAGTTTTCTTCACTACTTTCAATAAAGCATTTATATTTATTCTTCCTGCATGAAAAAAAAAGCAGAGTATCTCACTACAATTGCTTATATTAATCTGATTATGCCTATGGGTAGGCTGGTAATCTTAATTTGTAAGTTACAGAACAACGTATTACTTAAAAGTGTACAAGGCCGCCTTTTACAATAATTTTCTCTTGTGGCATCGAGAACTCTTTTCATATTCAGTGTAATATGTCCATAAGGAGTAATTAAAAAATACGTATTATACTTTTGGGAGAAGTATGTCTTTTAATATATATGCCGTTAAAGCCTATCCGTTTTTCATATTTTTTAGTAGACTTGCAATGAATATTTCTTTGTAGTTTTGTTATTATTGTCAAGATAATGAACATTTTGCCATAATACCATTTTTGGTTATATATTAAAGCAGCATAGGAGAAGGCACTTTGTTTTCGTTCTCTCCTTGTTGTCTATTTATAAGTCACTACCTTACTATTGAGAGTATAATGAGGCGTGCCGCTGTTGAATTAACCTAAAAACAATAGTACTACGTTGCCACATTTGCACTATTACTGTTGTATTTAAAAAAAATAAAGTGAGGCAAATTTGTTACAATGTTATTAGAGATACAAGTCAGCTAATATAACATTACTCTTAACATATAGTTTTGTAAATAAAAAAGATAAGAAAAGCTTATAGCTACGCGCACGTTTTTTAGTAACTTCTGTGGAGATACATTGCATGCCCTATGTCGATGCTGTTAGCTTTTCCCACAAGATATTGTGGCATTTTAAACAGATCCGGAATAGAAGGGAAGTAAAAACGAGATCTGAGTTAAATGACTATGTTTAAAACACAGTTTCAGTTTTATAAGGTTCAAAAGCAATATTTATCAATCTGGGCTATGTCTTTCATGTTAGAATAATCATCCACGTTTGAAGATTTTGCTCTATTCTATTCATAATACATGTAGTTTTCTTTTTTCCTAATAAGATAGCTTTTATAGGAACTATCTTTCAACAATTTTAAAACGTATTTTTTGTATTACGACTAAAGCAGACTTATAAATTAGTAATAAATTATTGGCTCTATAGATCTCTTGTTATACAGTGCGTTGGTAAATTTTGTTCGTTCTGAAAAAAATAAATAGCGATTTCCGAGAGACAAACAGCATTACCTGAATAATATTTGGCAATTTGCTAGCAAATGATTGTCGATTTTAAAATTTTACTTTGTCTTTTTGGCCAAGTCAAATTGGTGTTACTGAAGGATTGTTGTCGGCTATGATGTAAAAGCTTTATTTCTTTCCTTTCTCTCTAACAATTTAATAACATGACAAAAAATATTTTTTTTTATGAAGACGGATACGATAATGTCTACAATAAGGATGGAGAGAGAGCCTTTGATCCGATGGAAGGTGTGTTAACTGAAATCAGTGACCCAAACGTAGTACTTGAAACCATAACGAGTCAAAAGCCCTACTTGAGTCTCAAGCCAGCAGAAAAAGAAACTACTACAAAAGATTAAACAAAAAAGGCTATAGAAGTGGTCAAGAAAGCAGCGACTACAAAGACTACAACGACCAAACCAGAGAGATATCTGTTGACGAGTGATCGAGGGTCCTACGGAAAGAGGAAAAATGATTTTGCATGCAAAGGATCTTGGAATTAATCCTCGTATTGCTATGCGCTGGTGGAAACACTATCAAGAAACTGGGAGGGTAGCTTGCAAAAAGTTACAAAGACATCCCGGTCGACTCAACTCACTGGCTCCTGAGCATGAGCAGCGCATTCAACAAATAGTAGAAGAAGGCTCACAACTTTGTGCTGATGACATTATTGATTCTCTGAAATCGCAGTTTGAGGACTTGAAGATTCTAAAGCCACAAATAATCTACCACTTGAGAAATAACATACTCATTTCAATAAAGAAGCCAACCTACAACCCTATGACAAGAAACTCTGACAATAACTTGCAAACGAGATCTGTGTGGTTCATGAAGTGGAAAGGCTTGGATTTGGGTTACACTGAGAACTGAGTTTTTATTGATGAGGCTGCCAACCAAAAAAAAAAAAAAAAAAAAAAAAAAAAAAAAAAAGAAAGCTTGCAGGAGTCAAAAGGCAAAGAGCAGGCGACATTATGGTTAAAGAGCATACTATAGAGTACGTTGATGTAGAGGAAAGTACTACCATTGAGAACAACAAGTCTCTAGCAAAAGGTACAACCACTGTTCATTTTGTAAGATCTATAAGTGAGCTTCTTGATATCATGAACATGGACGAAAGTCTTATGGGTAGTTATCTTGTAATAGATTATTGTAATATTCATAAGTCTCATCCAATGATAAGAAAAATTGAGAATAGAAGTTATAGTGTAATGTACTACCTCCTTGTTCGCTAGAGCTCAACCCAATTGAGCAGTTTTAGGCTATAGTTAAAGGAAAGCTCAAACATCGTCGAATGAAATCTTATCGAGCCGAAGTGCTGATGCTTGTAATTAAGTTTTTTATGACTTCTCTAGTCAAATCATCTACCGTTGTAATAAAATACCCATGTGAACATGCTTTTAAAATCATACTGTGATATTTTCATAGTACCATACATTTTTAGAATATAAACCTTGCAAGAATTGGTATGATTAAAACAGTTTTATTGGGCTCATCAAAGGACTTTTAATGGATAATTTGATCAGTGAATATGTTATCATTATGCAGTGACATTACAAGATGGCGGTCCAACATTTTATGCTCATCAAGTTTATTCTTAACATATTTGTAATTGCGGTTTAATGAAAAAATATGAAGAACTCGACATATTCAGACACTAATAACTTCCCAAGTCCTATTTACTATGTATAACTAGTATTCTATGTGAATCTAGAAAATAAGTATCTTTTATTCCAAGCTACTACATGATGTAAGCTCATTGTAGGCACATTGCTATTATTTGGTTATAGCTGTGTTTGAATAAATCTATATAAATGGGATGAGAGTATTTCTTTTTAACATTTAAATCAAATTCTGGATACCCTTTTTCTTTTTGTTCGTATATTTCACTCATGAAAACACATTGGAAAATGAAAGGAAATCTAAAAGATACTTTATTCTCTTCAAACCAAAAGAAGCCATCTAAGAGCGAAAACGGTAGGCTCCATATCTAATAATGGATCGAAATGTCGCTGACCACAAAATTGATACTATTATAGACTCGTTTGAATTATATGTAGAAGACAACTCAGACAACAAATTCCAACCTGTTTTAACAGCTAGAAAAAGAAAAAGTAAGTTGCATTGTCAAACATGATGTAAGCAAAAAGCTAGTCTAACGTATGAAACCCCATCATAGGTAGGAAAATTACTCCACAGAGTGGGTCACAAAGAGGCTTAAAGACAAAGGAAGCTACAGATTCTGAAGTTACTACAAGTAGTACTGGTATCTCTACAACAGATAAACCTACCGTGTTCAATAAGATCGCTCTTGAGGACTATGATCTTGAATATAGCAGTGACGATTTTGATGCACCTGCCGTCAAAAAACCCTTTTTGGGTGAGTCAACCAACTCTGCTTTTCGTATCACCAAATCAAATTCTGCTGCTATGGATTCAAGCACAACTACTTCTAAAACAAGCATAAATTCTCCCAAGCCTAGTAAGCCTGTCCCAACTGCTTTCAATTCAGCTGTAAATTCTGTCAAGTCAATTTTTTGTCCTGTTCCTGTTGACAAGGCAAGTGACATTAAAGAAGGCCTTAAGAAGATAAGCAAGCGTGTGATAACAATTGAAACGACTGTAAAGAATATTTGGAACCCAGCATATTTACAGCCATTGTATAATTAGGTTCACACTACCAACTTATTAATTACACATACCTTTGCCTTCACAAAGTACATATATTTACAATCACTGGCAGCAAATGAAAAAGTTTGCGTTGAACAACTTTGTGACAAAAGATTTCTTTGTTGAAATTTTTCTGAGTCTTATTCTCTCAAATGGTGGAAATAGCGTAAGACTGAAGGATACGACCAAAAACTATAGGCTGTTGATATCAAAATATAAAAAAGCTTACTTTGAAGGTGCTAGTTATAGTCCCTCCAACTTACTATATGCTCAGAAAATAGCCTTGTACGAGTGTACGAAGATCCAAACGGCCTACTATAATAACATCAAAGCTTATATTGGAAACAGGCTGCGTAGTTTGCTAAACAAGTTATTTAAAAAGAAGGAAAAGGCAGAGAGTCTCAGAGGAAAAATGCAAGCAAATAAGTCTAGTAGTAAAGCGATAAAAGAAGCTATCCGAAAGAAGATTTATCGACCCTGCAATCAAGTGAAGCTTGCCATCGCCGAAAAAGAGATGCCATAAGTTGGTCTTTTAGATGATCAATCAAGAACACAATTAAATGGTTTTCTCTCAAGTTACCCAGAGGACCACACTTTTTAAGAGAACTCAATTTACTGTGATGTTATGGCTAGTCCCGGCAAGGAGCAACTGGTTAATAAGGATGTTAAAAAATAACAGGTCTGTTGTCTAAATCAATGAATGCAAAACATTCCCATTGCCCAATATATGAAAATGAATTAGAAAAATTCAATACTGTGCCAAGCCTTCGCCCTTACCAACGGAAAAAGAAGCCAGACATGTTATGCAATGATTTGCTGAGGTAATTCAAAGGAAAAAAAAAAAAAAAAAAAAAAAAAAAAAAAAAAAAAGGTTAATTCTTGATGTAAGAGCCTCTCATGTCTTAAACAACAAACCATAGGAATAAAAAGAAGACTTTGGAATCGTGATCAAGCAGCTGCGTTGAATTTTCTCAAGACCCTAAATAGTTTGAGAAAGACCGGCGAACACCCTAGCCTTTTCACCAGAAAATATCCTTTAGACTGATCATCTTTAAGTAGAACGAAAGTAGGAAAATCACAAAAACCTCTCCACCAAGGTTATCGCTTTGGTCATTTAATACAGGTATTGCATTAAAACAAGTACAAAGTGACAACAATAAATATACTAAAAGAAAATTTCATTTAGGTTAGTGACATTTATTTTTCTAGAATCGATATTTGTTTTCTGCTAAACGAAGTTCATTTTCTTCAAACCGACAAAATTTACCAGCCCCACTGTATCTCTGTTCTCTTCTAAAAAAGCTATCCTAATCTACAGTATCTGATTCTTGATATCATTATTTGTCTACTATGCATCCAAGTAGCACCATAGAGCTACGAAATATAAGCTGACGTTTTTGGGATATCAACTTTGAATCGTGTAGTCATACCATTCTCGTAGCACATAAAATGCAATACATGTTACATAATTCACAGGATTTGCTTATTTACAAATGTTTCGTTAATATTGAAGGATGAAGAAAAAATTAATAATCGATTAAAAAAGATGAAGAAGCAGGGATGGTCATTATGATGTACCCAATGTTTGATTTCAGGATTTATGAACAAAAAGTTTCTAGTAATAGTATACCTTAATAACATCTTCCTGTTATTAAGTGTTCTCCCGCTTTTTATTAAAGGAATGATATACAAAAGAAAGGAAAAAAAAAAAAAAAAGGTGCGAAACAAGATGGACAATGTACGATGATACTGTTTAGTTTGTTATAGGTGTTTCTATTTCTAATTCATTGAATATAAGGTTTTTTTCTTAATTTTTCTATATTCAAAATATTATATATGCTTACCAGCTACTTCCGTCTGTTGAGGCGAGTATTGCGTCGGTTCAGCCATGACTGGTCTTTGCATCATTACTTGTGGTCCTCCTGCATTACTCATCATCATTTCAGGTGGATAACGCATCACCATTGGTGTTGCTAACAATATTATATTCATTATCTTTTAGTTTAACAAACATATCGATGGATTTACCTTGATATTGATATACTTGTGGAGGCATTCCCTGAGGAACCATAGGTGATCTCTGTGGTGAAGGGAATCCTTGAGGAAATGGCGAACCATCTGATAGAGAAGAAAAGAAAGGTAAGCATAGTAATAGGCTATATACGCTTGATCTTACGAGGGGATATATTTGTCATTTGAGGACTGTATCCAACAGAAGGAGGAGCTCCATTAGGCGGTATGGGGGCAGAAATGGGTACATTGGATACGAACTGTGTAAAGAAGTGAGTTGTTGCTTTTCTAGAATGCTGATTAAAGAATACGTACCTGAGGACTCATATAAGCAACGCCACCTTGTTGCACAGCCATTTGAGGCATACCAGGAACATACTAATAGCAAATTAGGTTATTAAAACAGCAAACTATTACGTTTACCTGAGGATAATGATACTGAGGATAGCCATAGCCGTAACCAGGAGAAGGATACCCAGCATACATATCTTCATCATAAGCGCTGAATTGGTTAAATTGAATTCTATAAGATTTGCTACCGAATGGCCAGGTAGGGCCAACAGAATTGGAGCTGGTTTTTTCTTTCAAGGATGAAGATTTAAAAGCTTCTTTCATCGTTGTCCGCTCATTGGCTGAACCTTTTTTCAAGTTTCTGCCACTAAAAAAGGAGTTGGGATCATCTTGATGTGTTGCAGATGTCAAGCTGTTATTTGGAACAAATGCGGCAGCAGATGGATTAGGCTTAAAAGAGGATGCTTTTGCATTTAACTTAAAGGTTGATCCTGAGATTGAATTGGTAGTAGTAGCATTTTTGCTTGAAGATACGTTTGCTGTGTTAGTAACAGCAGGAGGGCTAGAAGTAGGACTAGCAGCAGGTAATGGTGAAGATGGTTTGGCTGGCGATGCAGTGCTTTTTTGAGTTGAAGCAACAGTAGTAGACGTGGATGCTAACGTTGCTGCATTTGGAGAAGTCGAGGGAGATTCTTGTTTGTTTTTTTTTTCATCTAAAGATGAAATGGATACGGTCGATGATGCGCTTGAAGCAGTAGTCGACTTTTTCCCAGTAGACAGCAAAGGCAACAAGTCTGCAGGAACCGGGACATTCAATTTAAAGGTTTGATGAAAGGCCATCAACTCAGCTAATCTTCCATCTTTTTCCTTCTTTTGCAAAGCCTGCTTTTTTGCGTTGAGTTTATTCTTTTCCATCATAGCAAAATGTCTAAAAGTATTGGCAACCTCTGATTCTATCCTCTTTGGTGACTCGTTATCCTTGGCCTAATAAAAAAAAAATTCAGAAAATTCTTGCATTTAACTGTTTGCTTTTTTAACCTTCTCTTGCCCTTTTTCATTAGATTTTTGACGGGATGTTGGTAGATTAGCAATAGGTGAAGGGGATGATCCATTGGTTTTTGTAAGATCAGCAGTACCTACCTTATTGACTGATACGTTGCTTTTATATTCCTTTTTCACTTGTGATTGTTGCATATTAGGCTGCTGTTCTTGTGTCTGCTTTTGTGATTGCTTACGAAGAGCTGGAGGTACATACTTGTTGCTGTCACGTACAACAGCACCATATAAATCCTCTTCATCCATACCGCTGTCTTCAACTAAAAACCCACGCTCTTCCAACATGTGTACATTGGTGGTTGAGACCTTTATCAGTGTAGGGTTAGTATGCTATTACTGTCTTATTTTAAATCTTACTTTTTGTATTTCATTGGCCACCTTTATTGCACGCTTTTCGCGATCTTTGAATCCAGGAGCTGATCTATCTAGACGAGTTGTATAAATTTCTTCATTGAAGTCAGTCTTCAAACCAAACAGCTTTTCGTTAACAGCAAATTGATCCCAAGCGGTTTCTCCCGGGGAAGACGATTCTAAATCACCATCTAAAAGACCTAAAGCATTATCTTCTTCACTTGGTGCCCATTTACGTAACTCTCGCTCTTTAACCTCCAACTTTCCAGTGATATCAGTATCTGTCTTGAATGCTTATAACAGTATTTAGTCACTTGAGACGTATATACTTCAATTTTTTTACCCAGGATATACTTTACAATTACGGTCAGAGGCGCTTTCAGTAAAATTGATTGAAGAAATCGTGACTTCCACTAAATCCTTTGAATAAATCAATAGTTTGCTCACAACAGAGTTTGGATTCGTTTTGTCCTCTGCGATAGGGGCTGTAGGATCATATATCTTTTGAGCAAGGCTTAAAACAATAGCCAAATCTCCTTCTGTAGAAGCGCCATGAAAGACTCCTCTAAATTTACAGCCATCTTTGACAGTAGCATCAACCATGGTGCCCTTAAAATAAACATGTAAGATTCTTCTGTAACAACTATTTTTGGTTTGTCTCACAATCATATTTCCAAGTAAGAATAACATTCTGTCGTGCATTACTTTTGCTGATTCTTGATCTTCCACTATAGTAGTATTTGTAGTAGAGTACGCGTTCTGATTACTGTTTCGTGTTGCTGCATTATTTGCTGGCCATTTTTTCAAATTATTACCATTTCCACGACTTGATTATCCTTGGTTAGTTAAAAAAAGTTTTAAAATACTCGTTCATTCTAACCTTTGTTGTTTAAAATGTGGAACAGCACCACCCTCTTGTTTTTTTCCCTGTGATTTCGAAAAAGACATGATGATTGATTAAAAAGTCTTTATAGATTATGTTTCAATTAATGTCTTTTTTTTTTCTATTTTCGTGTTGTACAAAAACAATAAGAAAAAAGGGAGAAGATAAATGCAATTCATTTTAATAAAACTGAAAATTGTTATGAAAACCCGACTCGCACATTTATTCATACATAAAGAAAAAATAATAATAATAAATAAAATTATCATAGATTTTTTTGTCAATAGAAAAAGACACCTCTTCTACATATATGTTAAAAAACTTTATTTATATCAAGGGCAGTCTTCAAGGCCAAAAAATAAACTGGCTTGTCAGTCGATTTTATTGAAACTCCGCGACAAGTGACTGTTCATAGACCCTTCTCTGGTTCATTGAGCCCCTTCCTGAAAAACAAAAACTTTTTTTTTTATTGAAGCAACCTTAAAATGAATGTTCCAAGAATTCTTAGCTCCCAATTAAAAACAAAAGCACTGAATTTTAGTGTTATTCCAAAATGTAAAATTGAATTCGAATATAAAAAAGCAACGCATACTGATTTTCTCGTATAGTGAACTATTCAACAGTAGTAACAAAGACACCTAAAATAAATGTAATGGAAGAGGTGACAAGACAACAAATTGAAAAATCTAATACAGATGGTCGTTCTGAACTTTTTTCACGCAAAAATCCTAATGGCATTCGACCTGGTTCTGTTGTCTTGGTCGAGACTTTTAACGGACCTAATGAAACCACCACGTCTACTTTTATGGGTATCTGTATTGCAATCCGTAGAAAGGGTATTGATACCAACTTCACACTTCGTAACATTGTGATGCGTGTTGGTGTTGAACAAAGATACAGTCTTTATTCACCTTTATTGAAAAGTGTCAAGGTGATGCAAAAGCCAAATGAAGATAAATTCAGAAGAGCCAAATTGTATTATTTAAGAGATCAACCTGGCAAAGCATTCCAATCACTTCAAGGATTATGGAAACAAGAACAATTGGAAAAGGCAAAGAAATAAGAGGGGAGAGCTATTCTGTACAAATAAACTAGATTTTGAGAAAAAAAAAAAGAACTGTGCTGGTTTTTTATTACGGTTTATATTTTTTTTTTAGCTCAAATCAATTGAAGGAAGATAATGGACTTTGGCAAGCCCCACACCACCACGAATTGTCAGCAATTGACTTATTGGTAAGTTATTACGTAAAGTGGTAAAGGCTGGTAGCTCATCATTTGTCCAATCATCGTAAATGCAACTAAACAATGCTTTGCCTACTTCCTGTTGATTATTAGCGTATGCTAAATCCCATTGAACAGCTTTTCCTTCTTGATTGGAATAAGCCATTAGCGCGTGAGTTGTTCGATTGCTGTTTTTCTCTTCACCGGGAAGTTGGATGAGTTCTCCATTGATCCAAGCTTGTAACCCAGAGATATGTTGATTACTCAATTCCATTTGACATAATAAGCTGTGTTGTACTGTGGTTGTAATATTAATAGTACAGACGTGACCTTGACAACCATTACGCTTTACATCTATCTCGAATTCTTCTTTGGGATATTGAGCATAAATAGGGTTAAGATTTGTCTGATACTTGCAACGTGCTTGATAGTCCATGAATCGATCACACTGTAACGTGTCAAACTCGGATGTAGTCAATGCTTGCTTTAATGTCTTCTGTAATAGGCTGGAGGAAGAAACTCCTGTGTAAAGAATGACAGTAGACAGAGCACCTTCGGTAGCATTATATTCTTGATTAAAAACAATTCTATTAGGGGATATATCATTGTTGAAAGGCCCAATGATAGCGCATACTAGAAACATGATGATAAAAACAACACCAGCAACTAAAGTAGTCTTTCTAAGCTCTCCTGCAGCGTGGACCCATGGCAGTAGGTGCAATACTAAAAGAAGAATGGGCACACATACTAACAAATAAACTTTATAAAACAATTAGCATTGGTCTTCTTTTCATGAGTTAAAACTTACTTGCTGATTCTGGAGTACCATCTGCTGTAGTATGACGCATACAATCCATTGTAAATAGTATAAGCTCGATAATTAATGTTGCAGGTACCAATACTTGAGCTAAGAGTGCTGCTAACCAGGATTTGGTATGTTTCTTGATGAGCTGTTCTTCTTCAGTCAAAGGTGCAAGTGGTACCAGAATAACCGTGGCTACTGTACTACTCAAGAAGAAAAAAATAGCAGGATAGGTGCTTGCAACCTTTTGTGAGTCGAGACCAGTAGCAATGACAAGTAGTATCCACCAAAATATTGTCAAACCATAGAAACTGACACGAATGTTGTCCAAGTTTCTAGTTACTGACTTTGTCCATCTGGCAAGAGCAAACTGTGACATCATTAAACCCAAAAAAGCAGCAACAGCTAAATAGGCGCCAATCCAATATATATTTCCATAAGTACCAGAAGGATTGAGGAAAAGTATCAAGCCAGATGAAATAAAAAGAGCGATCGCCATACCAATCAAGGCCATAACAGTAGCAAAGAATCCTTGCAGCATCAAGTACCCATTACGCTTCAGGGTTTGTTTCTTTTGCTCAATGCTAAGGGATTCCCTAGTAGATAACCAAGCCCAGGTAAGCGCACCAACAGGTACAAAGATGAGTGCAAGAATATTAATAATTTGAGATGTCTTGAAACTGTAGGCAAGCATAAAACGACCTAAAATATCATAATAGATAATTGGCTCAGGAGCCTTTGTTTTAGATAAAAGGCCCTTTTCATCAATACTACGAACTGATCCAAGAGCCATTTGCCCCATATGCTGGAGCGCTTCAGGCGTAGTATGAACTAGATCATCTCTTTGGGTGTGATAATGTGATCTTGGGGTGTAGAACGCAATGTCCATACCAGGAACACCGTACCTTGAAAAGATGGTGTAATCTGTATCACTCTTGAGCAACTTAGCCTGTAAAAAGTCATTGCCGAGAGGAGATGCGTGTAATAGTTTGGCACCGGATGAGGCTAAACCTTGTGTAGCGGCTAGATTGTTACTCCTGAGAACTAAAGCACGACCTCCCGCACCTGTGCCCTCTAAATTGACAAATATCTTTATGGTCGAAAACCAAGGGTGTAAGGCAAATGCCTCAGCACCAATCAACCCTCCTTCTTCAAAATTGTTGAATAAAAAGATGACTGTATTTTGAGGAGGGTTTTTGACAAAATACCGCAATAATTCAAGAGCTACAGCAGTTCCCATACCATTATCAGTAACACCATGACTCGTTGATACACTATCTGATAGTATGTATAATTAAATTAACATATTTAAAAAGCAAAATGTTTCACTTACCATAGTGTGCATTTATTAAAAATGATTCGTTTTTATTGTTCAACTTTCCAACTAGTCGAACAATGACATTTTTTGATTCCACATACCAATATTCATCTAATCATTTGTTAGCGAATTTGGAGAAGATTTTTATTGAACTTATTACCAGTAGCGAACTTATTTCTTTTTGATATTAAATTTGTCGTGTCATTTGCAATGATTTCTATATCAACTCCATTTTGTATAGCCTCTTGCTTCAAGTTTTCGGCTATACCTACGATCCAATTTTTAAGGTAACCATTGGCACGTTGATTGGCAGAATGAGGAGTATTAAAATGAGATAGATAGTCATTATAGCAGTGAATTCCTGGGAAATCATCCTTTTGCTGAGCTTGGATATCGGATAACGGTGTTGGTAGAGTATTTCGAATAGAATATATTGCTGTTACGAGAATAACCAAACAACCAAGGACATAAGAATAAATCAGTTTTGGTGTTTTAATTGTCCTGTTGACTCTGCTGAAACCTTCTCTTGATAATAGAGGCGTTTCTTCATTCCAATCATCACGAGAAGAAGACATGACAAAAAGTAGAACGTAAAAAAAGTGTTGTTCACACACTCGGATTTTATCATTAGAACATTTAATCTCCGCGATTCAATGCAACTTAAACAGGATAAAATTTACATTGTTTGTCGTTCCTAACCTAATCCCAGTTGCCTTCACTTCGACTTCCGATGTGATACATGCTCTCTGAGTCATGCTTTATTTTCCTTTCAAATACTATGACTAATCCAAACAGTACTTAAAATGAACACACATCCAAATACACACAGAAGAAGTTTTTGAATTAATTCCGACGTTTCAGAAATAAGACACAAGCAACAACACAAGGAGCAAAAGGAGATCGAGAACCACCAGTGGAAATCGCTTCCTCTTTGGATAATACTACGAGGCAACAATATCAATGTGATTTTAAGCGCGACATGCGAGAAATCAGCAAATATTATAATGAAGAATCGACTATGGGCGAAAAGATCAACAAACCGCTCATCCCAAAGCTAAAAAACTATATAGTGGACACAGCTCAGGTCATCAATTCCAATTACAAAGGACCCGAAGTCAATCTCATCCATAAAAGAGCAGCAACAAGGACCTACGAACAACTCTTTACCATCCAAAATGGAAAATTATTAGCAGCAGGTGCCCAAAAACTCTTCGAAGAAGCTATATAAAGCGCCAAATAACTTGCTATCCATGCCTGGATATAAGTCAGGCAACACAATGAATATGTTAAAGATTATGCAAGAAAAGCATTTAAGCTCTCAGCAAGGCTTAAACTTTTAGATAGAAAAGAATATGGAAACAAACAAGATACCTTCAGCGGCAAGTTTATTGAGTTGTACAATGAAGCCAATTTCCAACGACGAGTGCTTAGAGCCGCAGTCACTCCACGATCCAATGGAAGAGGTTGAGGAAGGTTTGCATCATCTCAATATTGGAACAACTACCGAGGTGGATGAGAATTTTTCTCAAGCAGAAGAGGAAAAATCTTCTATAGATGAAGGGGACGTGGAACCCCAACCTTTTACAACACCAGTTCCAACAATAGCATTTCTCACAATTGTATAACCAAATTCCTCATCAGGGACACTCCAACAACAACAGCCAGCAATACAACATAAATCATCAGTAACACAGGCGTTACAGCCATTATCTCCTCAACAACAACCCTCACTACCAACATTTTTCACACCACTCGAAAACGACCACTAATCATCTTCATGCAGGAGTCCACAGAAACAACAAACAAAAGAAAGACAATTCCACATCAACACAGCAGTACAGAAATTTCTGGATAGAGGGATGATAGAAGTATCACCAATACAGAATCGCAACTTCCTCTCGAAATTCTTCATCTCACAAGAAAAGACGAAAAGACGCCCGATTTTAGATTGTCAAAAGCTAAACAGCTTCATACAAGTCGAACACTTCAAGATGGAAGGTACACCAGGCTTGCGAGAACTTATTGGAAAAGAGACTGATTGCTGTTGATATGCAATCGTTGAAGAAGGGAACGTAGCTGACTAATGGGAAGGCGGCGTTGTACAGTCACCCCAAATTAATTATGGGACAAGGAAATTTATTGAGGAAAATTTTATGCTCATAACAAAATAAAGTTGTCTTTTTCTCATCCATCAACACATTAAAAAAAAATGTCTGATCAAATCTCCAAAGACTGCACCCGACCTTTAGTTATATCTGAAGATGAAACAAAAGAAAGTAAAGCATGGGAGGTTTTTTATCTTCTTAGAACACATCATACGATTAGAGAGATTGCAGACCTTGTTGGCTTGAACAAGTCCACTGTACAAAATATAAAAGCCAGGATTGATGATTATGGTAGCCCTTTATCTCACAGGCAAATTTTGCGACCATTGAAAGTAAATGAAAGAACTGAGAGGCATTTGAAGAGGATAATTAGAGAGGATCCTTTTGCCTCATTTAAAGAAATAAATGTGGAATTAACAAAGCTGGATGTTTTTGTTAGCATAGAAACCCCCTTCGATCGTACGTGGATCGACTTGACTTCAAATCGTACAGAGCAGCTCACAAGCCTAGATTGACTGCAAGACATCGCAAAAGTAGGCTTCGCTGGGCGAAGGAACACCTCAATTGGACCGAAGACCAATGGAGAAGCGTTGTTTGGTCTGATGAGTCGCGCTTTTGTGTAGAAGGCAGTAAACGCGGAAAAAGAGTGCTCAGAAAGGAAGGAGAGCGTTATGATAAAAGAGATATAATATCCACAGCCAAGTGGGGTGGAGGTGGTGCTATGGTTTGGGGAGGTTTTTGGGGAGGAGATTTCGGACCTTTAGAAATTATTGATACCAGTTCCGTAGGCCAAGAAATATATATCAATATTTTGGCCAATAGGTTCCATCATTGGTTTACAAATGTCACGGCTCATCAGGAGAGGGATTTTATCTTTCAAGAGGATGGTGCCTCCTGTCATACAGGTGGTTATGCTCGATGGTGGAAGGAGACCCACCAAATCAGGGGTTTTGAGCAGGTCAGTGCTCAAAGCCCTGATTTGAGTCCCATTGAGCATGTTTGGAATGCTCTTGAAAGGCGAATTGAAAGAAAAAGATCGTCGATCAAAAACTTGGAGCAATTGAAGGTGGCTCTACAAGAAGAGTGGGAAAGAATGGATGATGAGTTTGCGGACCGATTAGTTCGAAGTATGAAGAGACGGTGTGAAGCAGTTATCAAAGCTAAAGACGGCGCAACAGAATACTGAGAATCATTTTATGAATATATTTTTAAAGTAAACATGTGAATCTTTCTTTTCTCAAAACTTGAAATCCCAAGTTTAAGTATACACGTATTAATTGGTCTTGGAATTACATGCCATATTTTTTCAAAATTTTGTTTCGGTTTTTTGTCCCAAAATTAATTTGGTGTGACTGTATACGGAGATAGAAGTATTAAACCTTCGGTTGGTGGAAGGAGGACAAAAAATGCTAGCGACAGCCGCTTGGCTAGGAAAGAGTGGAGCATGTTTAGGCTCGAAAGCTTTTTGGAGAGGAGAAGGTTCGAGTTATGGAAGTGGGAATGTTTGGTAGACGTTTTAAGTTGCCATGACGAAGGGAAAGCAAGTGAACGGAAAACGGCACCAGTAGAGTCGCGCGTGGGTTTAGTGGTGGTGGATGTTTGGATTAACCACTCAAGAAGGGAATCGTTTTGTTGCTGCAGTCGATTGATTTCAGCCTGGACTGCAGCGTATTCTGCTTGCAACTGCTTTACAGTAGGCATGTTCAGGTCTGGTGTTGTGGATACTTTTCTAAATAAGGCAAAAAATTTATAGAAAATTTACCTCACATACGTCGCTCGGACAAGCATTCATGTTGACATAAGCTTTCCAAATCACCATTATGAACACAATGCTTACCCAAACCGGAGCCATTAGACAAACGTACTCTTAAAAAGATTGTACTACAGTTTCGTCAAGACAACCTTAACCAGGCGCGATTATCTCATAACCCTATACTTCTCTCTCAATATCGTCCAGCAATATTCTTATATCCCATTTTCTGGCTACCAATGACAAGAACAGAAAGAAATATATTCGTGTACTGGTGCCTTGGCTGGTTAATAGACGGTGAACTAGAGCCCTGTTCAAGATATCCTACCTAGATGCTCTCAAAACAACATGCAATAAAGTATTTTGATATGCATCATCGCTTACAAATTCCAGAAGCAGTTTAAGATCCTCTATCATTCCTTCTGAACAAAATACCAAATAGAATATCAATTTCCTCTCAGTCTGCCTCTCCATGGTTTATTCGATGGCCTGTCATCTGCGCTATACTTTATGAACTTTACTACCTGTGCCATGATAAGGACCAGCCTTCATCGCCATTCCAACCAGGGCAAAGATTCCTCGACTGGTTATCCTCTTCCTCTCATTAGTAATACTCACTTGTTTTCTTCTTTCTTCCTCCTTTATCTTTTTATCCTTGATTGCTGAAGGGTTTTCAGCTTCCATTGAACTTTTTATTGATCTGACCAGAGCGAAAACGATGCAATATTAGACATCATGCGCTCAAATTGGTTATTAATTTTTGTATAAATAAAATCAAAATTTAAATGTATAAAATATCTCTGCAAGTGCTATCCAAGCATTAAAGAATATATTGTGCTGTAAATATTTTTTTTTTTTTTTTTTTTTTTTTTTTTTTTTTTTTTTTTTTTTTTTTTTTTTTTGCTTGTTCTGTATATTTTAGCGAAAATAACCGTTCTAAAAATTTGTTTGTATTTTTCTCTTTAATTCTGTTTGTTATTATCTCATGTAATTTTATTACACAATGAGTTCAGACGTCCAAGGTATAAATGTATAGTATATTATATATTGATTTATACAAGTTAGGTGCATGTATATGTCATAAGTATTCATTGAAGCCCTCATTATTAAACTGCTCCAAAGCAAATTGAACAATTTGAAAGGGTTTCTTTTTTTCAGCCGGTTTATATCTATATTTGCACATAATATCCAATTGTTATCAGAAACGCTATAATTAAATGCTGATTTTAATATCTGATATAACTGTAATTATTCATCTATGTACTGTTAGCATGACAATCAATTAAAAATATTTTGTTCAAACAAAAATACATCCATTGAAATTATCCTTTCCACTTGTGTTTTATTAACTGTTTCTTCTTATTCCTTCAAGCTCAAAGCTTTGATAATATTTTACGAGTGATTCTCTAATACTATGCTTTATAAAGCAACTATTACTAAATCTTTATATATCAGATATGAATGAATAGCTTGAAGAAATTATAAGAAATATAAGTATTGAAAGAGATTTAAAAAGAAAGCTAGAAATGCGATTTCATTAGTTAATTCACCAAATACGTGCACTTAAAAAAATACTTGGTGAGTTAATGACAGCTATACAGATAGAGAAAGCTTTATCGTTCAGGATAGTTAAATGTACACCAAAGCTTGCACTACCCTTTTGACTATTCTTAGTGATTAAAGTGGGTCTGTGTGCTAATGTGTTTGTTGATATTACAGCTTTATTTATATACTAGAGAATAAGATACTACTCTTCTCATTAGCTGACAAGAACTTTACATTTTCTAGTCCTCTTTGGTTTTCTGCCCTCATTTTCTTTTAAAGGGAAAAGTTTATATTTGTAGTATTAAATCTCCACTTTAATTTCGAATATCTTGCCATGTCCCTCCTTTTTTTGATATTCTACTTGTTTGTATGATTATATTCATCGCATTACGTCAATGTATAAATGTTATGCATATGATCTATACTGAGCTGAGAAGTATATGTTGTCTGCTTGACCTATTTCGTGACGCAGATCACACGCAAAAACACTTGTTCACCTGAAAATTTTGTAGCACAACTTGACATGAAAAAAAAAAAAAAATTAAGAAACAGAGCTCATTTCACTTTTATAAAGAGCTAAGCGTATTAATTTCTTTTTTTTATGCATTTGGAAGTTTCATCAAACAAAAGAGAGAGAGAGAGAGAGAGAGAGAGAGAGAGAGAGAGAGAGAAAGGGTACATTATTTCTTTGATGATGAGCATGTCTAGAAAAAGAAATCCACTAGTTTGAATTACAATAAAGGGAGAAAGTCGTAGTAGTAATTTATCTCTTTTCCCCTTTTATGCTTCACATTTCTTATTATTTACAATATAATGTAATAAGATTGTCTCGATTTTGTCTTGTATTGATGATCCTAAAATTAGAAACCAAATGTGATCCAGCATGCTTTTTGTTGTGACATTACGTAGAAATAATAATAATACAGTGACTCTTCACTTTTCTCAGACATAACAGCGCCATTTACGTGCAAAAGTTTGAAAATAAGGTTTTTCTAGCACTTTTCCAACGATCAGAAGCATACCCGGGAAATAAACCCTAAAGTACAATACGTATTAAAGGATTACATGTTACACTACTTCTTACATAGCAGCTTTTTATTGATCATAAATCAACATTATATATGCTTTTGTTCCCCTCCACTTTTTGTTTCTTTATGATACTTACAAAATGATGATGATTAGATATTAAGAGTTCATTGTATCCATGGAAACAAACTTTTTGTTTCTAGATCCGTACCTTTTTATTATAAATTCCGATTCAAAAGTGATACAATCAAGAAAATGTCAACTGTTCACATCATATCATCGGGTTTCTTTTTCCCTCTTTTTCTTCTTTTCTTTATAAACATGATTAAAAACATGAGAAAGAAGATTGTTGTAGTTGGAGATGGAGCTTGTGGGAAGACAAGTTTATTAATAGTTTATCAAAAAGGACAATTCCCAGAGGTAATGATGATAGTATATAAGCATATTACTAATAAAATGTAGAATTATCTGCCTACAGTATTTGAAAATTATATTTCAAATGTTCAAGTTGATAATAAAATAATAGAACTTGCAATATGGGATACAGCTGGACAAGAAGATTATGATCGATTACGTCCATTATCTTATCCAGAAACAGATGCAGTTGTTATTTGTTTTTCAGTAGATAATATAAATTCATTTCAAAATGTTCGAGACAAGGTAAGGCCATATATATATTTGTGTGTCTGAATACTGATTTGGTATAGTGGTTACCTGAAGTAAAGCATTTTTGTGGCAAAGATATCTCTTTAATTTTAGTTGGCTTAAAAATTGATTTACGCTCAAGCAAGTCAAAGGTGACTATTAGTCAAGAACAGGTACATAAAGAGAACGATAATAATAATAGTTACAGCTAATATATGCACATATATGTACAATATAGGGAATGAAGTTGGCAAAAGAAATTGGGGCTAAATACGAAGAGTGTAGTGCAAAAGAGAATAGAAATATAAAACAAGTCATTCAACTTGCTGCACAAGTAGCAATGAAATCAAAAAAGTATATAAATTTAAACAAGAAAAAGTTGCATTGTCTTGTTTTATAATAAATCAAGTATCATTTAATGATAATCTTATAGCTTCCATTATTAAAACATCTTCAATGTTTAATTGAGCTGTTGTATCATATATTGTCTCATCAACAATCCTACTACTTGATAATCGTACTCTTCTTCTACGTGTTGATCCAATAGCAGAAGTAGTATCTGATTTTATTATTATATCTGCAAGTAATACTACATTTGAATCATTCATCACTTTACTTTCTTGTCGATTTAAATCATATAAATTCTAAAAAAAGAAAAGCATTTAAGTCACAGTTATCATTCATGCTTTGTATTTTACATTGTGTTTAGGTGCTGAATAAATAATACCCAAGTCGGGCTGTACACAAAAAGGACACACCGTTCTGAGTTGTAAAAAGCATTCAGTACAAATATGCTTGTGACAACACCTTGTTTGATTCATATTTGAAGGATAAAACTATATTAATAAAGTCAGACATTTATTTATGCAATTATTTTCATTTACCAGAAAACATATTGGACATTCAGTTTCGAATGATATCTTTTTATTTATGCTTATTTCACTTGCTCCTTTTATATAAAAACTATTAATCACTTTTTTTAAATATTACTAATCTCTTAAACCTTTATAAAAAGGTGCTAGTTTTCTTTTATGAATTAATCCACGAACAATCTTCAAATCAAAACAACGATTATTGTATAATCCTTGTGGGTTTAGATAACCACAGTCAATTTTAGTTGAGTAATGTTTTTTTAACCTTGAATAAAGTCCACCCATTATGAAAAGAAAGAAAGAAAGAGAGGAAAAAAAAAAAAAAAAAAAAAAAAAAATAGAATTCTTATTGTTGTGCAAGTGGAGTCACACCTTGTACTTGATTATTTTGAGTGATAAACTAACAAAAAACAAAATCAAAGTTATTATAGAACCTTGCTTTACTCTGACCAACCACATACTTTCTCCTTTTCTTCTTCTTTCCCTTGTATTGTTTTTACCCCCTTAATTCTTTTCCTTACTTTTATTTTAAAGTGGCAACCAATCAAAATAAAATAAACCATTTCACGTTGCACTGTAAAAGGGAGGAGGAAGATCCCTACTTTCTTTCTTTCTTTTTGCATTTATCATTGGAATATGTCTGCCATAACAACTAATAGTAAACCTAGAATGAGGCTTACAAATTCATCAAGTACAATTCATTCAGCCATTGAATCAGATATATTATCAAGTACAAGACAGAGACAATCCAAAAAGGATGAGGTAAGTGTATAGAAGAATGCTTTATTCCGTCAAATTTAGATACTCTTACTTAGGCTATTCGTAAAAAGATTGAACAAGAATTGTCAAGAAAAAGAAGCAATCCAACTCGTATTCGACAAACCAAAAAAATCGCAGGCACAGTTTCTGCTCTCCGACCAGCACAGGCATTAACTCTCAAAGAAAATATTTTGGTTATTGAAGCAGCTCAACTGATGGCTGCAAAGAGAAGTGATTGTGTATTAGTAGTGGACGATGAAGAACACTTAAATGGTATCTTTACTGTAAGTTATCTTCCTTGTATCGAAAAAGAAGCTAATCATATTTGTAGGCAAAAGATTTGGCGTACCGTGTCGTTGCAGATAATTTAGATGCAAGGTACTTTATTTAATTGTATGCATAACTTACTAATTGTATTCAAAGGTCAACAACAGTATCTGATATAATGACCAGAAATCCAATGTGCGTTACTGCTGACACTTGTGCTCAAGATGCTCTCAATTTGATGGTCTCTCGAGGATTTCGTCATTTGGTAACAATCAGATTGTGTATACTTTATCATCTCATCCCTTTCATAGCCTGTTTGTAATGAAGAAGGAGACATATTTGGCTTACTGGATATAACAAAGTGTATTTATGAAGCACTGCATAAAATGGAAAAGGCCTATGGCTCATCACGTAAACTATATGACGCATTAGAAGGTGTAGAGCGTGAATGGGCCAATAGTCCTGTTCAACTAGTTCAATACATGGAAACACTCAAGGATAAAATGTCTTGTCCTGATTTAACCTCTGTGCTCACACACCATGAACCTGTTCAAGTGTCATTAAAAACTCAAGTAAGAGAAGTAGCTAAGCTAATGAAAGAGTACCATACAACGGCTGTTCTCGTCATGGATCACAATGGATTAGCTGGTATTTTTACGGTAAACAACATTGCATTTATCTTGTGCATTATCTTTATTTTTATTTTCCTGCTAGTCTAAGGATATTGCATTAAGAGTGATTGCTGCTGGTCTTGCTCCTGATAATTGCTCGGTTGTACGTGTGATGACACCTCATCCTGATACAGCATTGCCTTCAACAAGTATTTTAGATGCACTCAAGAAAATGCACGGTAATATTTGCAAAAACATGCTTGAAAATTTATTCATAATGATGATAAATAGATGGTCACTATTTGAATTTGCCAGTACTGGACGAAGACAAGAATTTAGTAGGTTTAATCGACGTTCTTCGACTTACTTATGCTACACTTGAACAGGTAAGAGCTACTTGTAATATATAGTTGTGTTGTATACTAATACCTTCAAAAGATCAATAGCATAGAAGGAAATCAAGGAGCCAAATTTTGGCACAGCATTGCATTCTCAGAGAATGAATCCATCCTTTCTGATCCTCTTTCACACGCACCACCATCAACTTATCCAGAATTAACATCATCCAATAGTTCAATAGAACATGAGAGTACAGCATCCATCGTCACAGACACATTTTCATTTAAATTTAATTACTCAAACAAGACGCATCGTTTTCATCATGAAACCAATAACTTTGCTATGCTTTTAGAGACAATTCAACAAAAAACAGAACAGCCAGTGACAGTTGCTTATTTGGATGATGAGAATGACCAAGTCTTGATGACGTGTGATTCGGATTTAATGGACTCAGTGCAAATAGCTAAAAATGCTGGATTGGATCGTGTTAAGCTCATTGTGAAAAGACACATCAAACAAAATCCAATGATGGAGCAAAGGTCTATAGTAAAACAAGAGCAAAAAAATACAATAACTATTCCTCATGATGTTATTTTACCAGCTGCTATTACTTTTCTTGGTGTTGTTATCTTGAGTGTATTTACCATTTCAAAATCAAAATAATACTAGTATATTTTATTAATAAAATTTTTATGTACTGTCTTCCCAATCACGATGAGCTCTTTTTCTTGTTGTTCCCGGATAAACCAAATCATTCTCGTCTGATGTAAATGTATTAAAATTATTTGCACTATAAAGTAAAGCATTCATATCCATATCCATCGATACAAATATATCATTCGTATCAAATCCTCCATTGGATGATGTAC
This sequence comes from Rhizopus delemar RA 99-880, assembly GCF_000149305.1. Classification (NCBI taxonomy): domain Eukaryota; kingdom Fungi; phylum Mucoromycota; class Mucoromycetes; order Mucorales; family Rhizopodaceae; genus Rhizopus; species Rhizopus delemar. Next base: position 582,616 of record NW_027137833.1, read on the forward strand.
TGGGTTGATTGTCGTACATGGCTTGCTGAGGCATACCAAATAATTCTGTATTATTGAAAAAGTGAGGATAACCTTGCTGTTGCTGGTTCTGCTGGTGCTGGTGCTGTTGCTGGTGCTGGTGCTGCTGGTGCTGGTGCTGCTGGTGCTGCTGCTGTTGTTGTTGTTGTGATGGCTGTGATTGTGATTGTGATCGTGCTTGAGGGGGAGGAGAAGAAAATTGATTGTAACCAAGATGACTTGTTGGAATAAAAGGACCATTGTTATTGACACTAGGGGTATTTGTATCTGTTCTTGTATCATACATGTACAATGGTTGTTGTTGGGCTCTGCTGTGATTTATTGAAGTACTCTGAGATGGAATGGGAGCAGCTGCCATTGAGCTACTTGTAGTAGCTTGATGAGGCAAATCAAAGCCCATGTTTCTTAATAATAAATGACTCATGTCATTATTATTACCATTGCTGGTATTCATATTGGGTGGAGATGCCATGTTGAAAGGCATGTTGTTGAATAATAAATTGGATTCAACTCCCATTAAGTTATTAGGATCATGAAATCCAAGATTATTATTATTTGGTAGTGGTTGTTTATTTTGAATGGGTGTAGTACTAGTTGTATTCGGATTACTACTCATCATATTAGTTGGTAGTGGTTGTTGTTGATACAATTGAGAAGGCACGTGTATATTAGGAGATACACTGGCTTGTGTAAAACTGTTTGTACTGCTGCTAACGCTGCTACTTGTTGGTTGATGTTGCTGCGATTGTTGATTGATTTGAGGTGATTCAAAAATAGCAGGGTGAAATACAGAAGAGATGGATTGCTGATTAATCGAATCTTCATTTACAGGTGGCAAATCATTCAAATCAGTACAAAGTCCATTTCTGGTCAAGAAGCTTTCAATACTTTCGATTATATCACATATCTTGGTCATATAGATTAAAGGTGACTTTTTGAGAACATCAGCAATAATAATCAAATTACGCTGGGCCAAGTTGCTGACTTCTTTTTCATTGGATAGAGCATTCACTTGATGAATGGTTACACTAGCTATGATACCATCCATGGCATAAAAGAATTGACACCACTTCAAGTGGATAGAATACAAGCTCAGCATACGAGTGATCAAATTGGCTGATTTTGTACAAATGTTCAGTGATAACAAGGCAACGGGCGTGGCAGTTTGATCCTGTTTTGGTAAAAAGAACTTGTGTAACATAATCCAAGTTGTCTGATATTGAATATTTAGTATGAGACAAGCTTCATCTCTGAATGATCCCGTCTTTTGAAAGTTTTGTTCGTCAAAGTGCAATTCTTGAGGTAATTCAGATAACCAACTCGTAAGTGAATTCTCTAATCTGGAAATGGCTGATAACAATGATTGTCCTGATTGCTCTGAAGGTAAATGCTTTGTGATATCCTTTCTTATGCGCATCAGCTTAATTGAATAAACTGTAAAATGTATTCTGTAACCTGTTTCTTCATCTTCGTGTTCTAATCGAACTGGATATTCTAAATCGCAATCTTTATCATCTACCATTGTCGGTCTATTAGATTCTAATGCTGCACATAAATCCAACCAATAAGCTGACCACCAAAGACGTTTGTTTGTCTCACGTTGATTCAAATCAGCTGGCATGTGTTCCTTCTTGTGAAACTTGAGATCTTGAGCCATTCGAATGGCTAGACCAATGTAAAGATAAGCTAAACTAGATCGCTCACTAGACAATTGATACATGTACAGATTTAACAGAGCCTGTATCGTAGTTGGACTGCTAATATCAAAGCATTTTTTCAATACTTGTCTTGCATTCTTAAAATACACTTCGCCTACATTCGATGGCGCAGCATTTATCGCAGAGTGATAGATGCATCCATGTTTAGATACCCAAGCATCAATTGAATTTCTCAAAAGAGGGTCCAATGTATCATTCGAATATTGTTGTATAAATGTTTCCTTATCCACTGTTTCATAAGCTAAAAAACAAGAGTGATAGCATGTGTGCATTAATTCATCCAATGTACTTTTGGACAGTGTACTTGGCGCATTACTGTTACACTCCTCCAATTGCTTCTTTTCTTGTAAAATCTTTTTAGCTTCATTATCATCTACTTCCCATAAGCGACCACTTTCATTTGTATTATTGCCATTACTATTATTATTGCTGCTGTTATTACCATCCAAGTAACCATTAAACATATTTCGTTTGGCGTTGTATTGTTGCTTATCACGCGTTCCCGAAGAAGAATAAATTGAGCTTTCAGGATTAAATAGACCAATTGAAGTAGAATCATTATTGATATTCAACTGGCTAATTCCATTCAACAGTATCTTGTATAAGTCAGCGACACTAGCAATATTTGTATCAATCCTTAATCCAGAAGGTGATAAAGACAATTTCCATGTCACTGATTGACTATTTATGTCGCTGAGATTACTACTTGTTAATTGCATATTGTCTTCATTTATTGACGTGCTAGGTTGACCAGAAGCAGTACTTCCGTTTAAAGAAGAGGAGGAAGAAAAGGAAGCAAAAGGACTCGATTTTTTCATATTTGCAAGTTCTTTTTGCATATTTTCCATTCTTTCTTTCAACTGAACAACGTAATTTCCAAGTTGATCAAATGCATGTCCATCAACTCTTCGTGGTGGGGTAGCATAGCTACAAGGTAGACCTGCAATAGCACATCGACCACAAGTAGGCTGAACAAAATCACATTTAACCTTCTTTTTTCTACAACGAATACACTATTGTTGTTGTAAATAAAAAGGGGAAGACTATTGCTTATAAACTAAAAACTTACGGCTAAACTAGACCTCGGTCTTTTAGGTCTTGCTTGTTCAGGTTGTTTAGGTGATTGTTGGCCATTGTCAAATATTGTAGCCATCCTTTTCCTTGTTATCAAAAATAGAAATAAATAGAAGAAAAAGAAGAAATACAGAGAATAAGAGAAAAAAAAAGTTTGTTTTGAATTATATACACGGTGTTTTAAAATGATAAACCAATCACTTCTTTTGAAGTAAAAATAAGGTTGCTTCATCTCAATTAGAAGTGTAGCGGTTTTCTGTTTAGAAGTTGATTTTTTGCAAGATAAGTTAATTAAAGCTACCATTACTACTTTATCAAATGAAGGCTATCCAATTCTTTAATAAAGAATTCCTTTTTTTTTTTAAAAAAAAAAAAAGCCGTCTACGCGTACCTACAACACTGTTCTTGATTATGCTATTACAAAGAACAAATATAGTTGCAAATGTTTATTAGTCTCAATAATATGATTTCTTAGTAAGCTTAACAATGTAAAATATTTTGATTGTTAATACCCACTATGCTTCAAATACTTCCATAACAATAGACTCTAATCTTACTACAACATGCTTTTATGACTCACTGTGCGTAACGCTATACAGAAATACTTCCCCAGGCTGATATAGCACATTTGATTCTTCATGTGAATAATAAAACTTATTTTATCTCTGTTTTTTATTCAAATGCAATCGTAAACGAGCAAATACACTTGGCTATGTTTATTTTGTTTTTAAATCTTCAACACATGATTTAGTTTTTAATTCATTAACGCTTTTCAACTGTTGCTTTAATAAGTCTAGACTCTCCCATGTTTAATAGATGAGCTAGTAGAAGTATTAATTGTAAGAAACCAAATGCTGTTTGATTCAAAATTATAATAATTTAAAAAGCAATAACAATAAAAAAAAGAGCAAGATATACTACAACAGAACAACACAATATTTTTTACATATAAAGAAATATATGCAAAAAAGCTAAATGCAGGGAAGATAACATTCTTTTAATGATCTCTTTCATGAAGAGAACACTGCAATTCTTTGTACAAATTATGAACGCTAAAATAAGTTTGGCCTTCAATATGAATAACTCGACATCTGATTTTTAATTTTGATAGTAATAATAGAAGTAAAATAACCGGATTTATGCTAAAAATGGATGCTTTCATAATAAATACAATTTGAAATATTCGTGTTTCTCAGCTATGCTGACCTAATTGAGCCTAACATAAACCTTATAACCAACAAAACTAAGCAATTCATATTTTTATAAAAGGCTAGCAAAAAGTTTAGCATTTGCTTATGCAAACTCAGATTTATATATAATGAATGGTATTGATTCAATTGACATTTTTAGTTCTTTAAATGGGTTTTATTTAACCAACTTAGTAATTAATGCATTTTCTTATTATCAGTAATTCATTCAATAGATCTCCATCCTGAAACGATTTACCGCGTCTTTTCTTACTATTCCACTAAATATAAATGCATTTCATTACTTTTATTTCTGAATTAGCCCATGTATTTCATTTAAATATTCCTATATGTATTTGCCATAATTTAGTCTTGATAATTAGTATAAAGAATCGTTCTCTTTTCAGAAGCACACTAGTATTCGCATGGATGTCTCTTCTTCTTATTTTACTATTAAGTCTACTGATAACATCAATAAACACGAGAAAAAAGTGTTGATTGAATTTATACAATACAGCTGACGCTAATAGTGATATTACAGGCAAAATTTAAGTAATATAGACATATGCATATTATTGCAAACCTGGCCCTGAAACGACTTGACATATGCACTATTAATGAAGACACCAACAAATTCTCTCGACTTCAAGGCAAAGCATGATCAATTTTAATTGACGAGACGAGAGGAAGCAATATATGCATCCTTCCTGATATTGTAAGGGAAACTAAAGATCTTTACTCTATGAGTATTCTGTAGTGTATGGGATGCTTGGATACCAGTAGATTAAAAACTAGTGCTCAAGGTAATAGTTCGTTTTCAATGTGGTTAAGCTAACAAGAATTTATACTACCTGCTACATTTCTAAATTTTGCTACGGAAATATTGTCATTTATTTCAAAAGCTAGAGTAACACACAATTATTTTGTAAAACAGCTTTTAAATATCAATGACTAAGTAGCAAGTAGAGGGATTTGCAAGAAATAGATAAAACAATCAAGATTACACAAAAGCAAGTATAAAGAGGTACGTAGTTCAAATGTTGGAGACAATTCAATATAGCTCTATGAACTGGAAAAAATTATAAACTAGTTACAATGAGCAAAAAAAAAAAAAAAAAAAAAAAAGTTAAATCTATGCTGCAAAACAATTGAACATCTTTGAAGCAATTAGCAATATGATGATTTAAATAATTACTGCAACATTGTTTAACTGCTTAATCGTAAAAAATCAAAAAAATGCTATTGCTATGTAATCTTCTATGATTATCCTTTTTATGAAACTTACTGGATGGATTTGAATTATTTCTGATTTACTGACGATTAGAAGCAATTGAATTCCGTTATTGTTCTTGTAAATAAAAAATATGGTTTTAAAAGAATGGTATTACTTGTTATTAAAAATAAATGTTTGATATTTTAATGTTTAAACTATAACTACTAAGGAGGTATAATAAACAATAATTACTTATAGCCTTCACATATTAATTAACAGAATGCAGCCGTATATATTTTTACACTGTGTGGCTGTTATATAAAAACATAGTAAATTATAACAGTAATAAACTTTCAAGCAAGATTAGAGGAAAAAAGAAATAAATTATATTACTGCAAATAGGGAGTCTGTGAACTAAATGCAAGAAGAGCCGAGAAAAAAAGAGAAAGCATTATTTGTTTATAATACTCGTTTTAACAAAATGTTTTAATTATATTAAAAACACACCCATTTGGCAGCCAAAAAGCAAACTAACCAAGGTAAACTGGGTTTCATGTACAACACAAAGAAACATATTGAACTCATTCGTATATTCATCTCACAGGTCGTAAATACTCGTGATTCTACACTTTCTTTTATTAAATGAAAGACCACAATAGAAAACACTCAATTTGTATACTTTCGTTTACCAGTAAAAATATGACCCAAAGCTAGAATGATTTAGTATTTCTATGCCGAAGTCAACTTAATTGACCGTATACGCCTCCTTAAATTATATTTTCAATACTGTCAAGACCTTATTTAAAGAATCAGATGCAAATTTGTCAAGTAATAACTTTACTAGGTTTTATTCTACTTAAAAATACTTTTTAAGGTAAAAACTTGTATTTTTGCCGGATCCTACTAAAAGAGATTCATTACTTGCCTATATATTCCACTCTGCATTCTTTTTTTCTACTTTACTTTTGGCATACATATGACTTTGATGTTTACTGGTGGTGAACAAAGAGCAACTTTATCACCACTTGCTTACTTTGCTCTATCTGCAGCACCTGGTATTTCTCTTTTATTTCTTACCATTTTTCCCAATTACAAGATATCAAGAGTCACTAAGCAGGCTTTATCGATCCCATTACTACTTACACTATTTTTTATTCCTTTTGGTTTTACCAGTGGTCATAAAAGTAACTCAGACGCCTTTGCTCTGCAATATCTAGCCATTTCTTACTAATTTTTCTTTTTTTCTGATTCACTCACCGTAGCTGCTGACTTCTTTGTTGCCACTGCTAGCTACAACACATGGCTGAGATTTATGGGTTTATTTTGGGTTGATCCTCTTGTAGAAAACAAACCTGTCTACGCAACAGCAAAAAGTCTATGGATAGAGTTCTGGAGTTCCATGAGGAAATTTCCTGACCCAGCAAGGGATAAAAAAAAGGACTTAAAAGATGAAAGCCCAATTGTGTATAAAAAAGATAAGGTATGTTTAAAAAGGAGGTTACTTATGTGATTTAAACATTTTATAAGAAATTCTACCATCTTATTTTCTATATGATTGGCAATTTATTATACATAGATATCTTTTCAGCTTGGATGACTTCTTTCTCAGCAAAAGAAGCTACTGCTATGCCTTTTGAAAGACCCTTCCTCTTTTTTTTTTACTATGTGGTAGCTCTTTCACTTACTTCTTCTGCTTTCAACTGCTACGGGTACATATTGCAGATGTTTTATTGTATCTTTTTGGAAGGTGGTTCATATTCTTCTGGTAAAAATAAAGTGAAAAAAAGGAGAATAAATAGATAACTCATTCGTCAAACACCAATATTAGAACAATGGCGCTCATTGCTAGATTATCCATTTATGGCTGATTCCATGCATGACTTTTGGTCTAACCGTTGGCATCAATTGTACAGAACAACCTGGAAAGCCATACCCTTCCAGCCGGTGCGTGTCCTTACTACTCGAATACTATCTAAGTTCATGAAAGATCCAAAATCTATCGCTTTCGCTACAGCTACTGTTTCTGTCTTTATGGCTTCTGCATTCATGCATGAATATCCAGTAGCCGCTTTACATGGTTGGTCGGTTTACAGACGTCTTTTTATGGGAGAACAATGTATTTTCTTCGCTCTTCATAGTGCTGTTATCCTATTGGAGCCTGTATTTGCTCACACAATTGGAAACAAATTACCTTCAAAGTTTAGATCGTCTTTTCTATGTAGATCGATCCGTGGTTTCTATGCCCTTATGGTAGGATGTGTTACATATTACTATATCATGAATGGATTTGTGATGACCGAATTCTATCGAGAAAACCCAGTGAAGTTTTTTGGTCCAACTATATTGGCAAAAGTACGTGAGACACCTGCCCTTCTCCCGTATTTTGGTAGTTATGTTTACTCGTAATTATTTTTCAACATTAATTTTAATAAATTGCCCCCGCGTTATGTAGTCACTGACGACTCAAAAAAGAGATTCAGCAATTCTGCACATGCAGAACATTTTTAATTAATTATATAAAAATGGTTAAAGAACAAAAAGATTTTAGCTTTGACCAAGACGAAAAAGTACTATGTTATCACGGCCCTTTCATATATGAAGCCAAGGTACACATGTTCTATACGTCAAGAATTTATATTAATGTCTCAATTTAGATTATTAAAAGAGAAAAGAAGGAAGAAGACGATCAAGAAGTCAATTTGTACTTTGTGCATTATAAAGGCTGGAAACAGACGTAAATCCTAAAATAATGTATTTTTATGCATGTTCAAATTTATTTATTTATATGACATAGTTGGGATGAATGGGTTACTGAAGACAGAGTTATGAAATACACAGAAAGCAACCGCCAAAAACAAAGACAATTGCAAGAAATGAATGCGCGATCAAAAACATCACGAAGTGCCACAAGAGATCCAGTGGAAGCTAAAAGTAGGAAAAGATATCGCGACTCTGATATTGACAGACAAAGAACTGATGATGAGACAAAAAAGTCAGATTTCAAGATTACGATGCCAGAATCACTAAAAGGCATTCTAGTTGATGATTGGGAAAATGTTACCAAAAACCGGCTTATCTTAAATATTCCAGGCGAATACACTGTAGATAGAATTTTGGATGATTATGAAAGTCAATACCCAATGTAAGCTATAAATTGAATTTTTGTTGATGATTGTGTTGTATAAATCTATTGTGACTATAGAAAAGATGACATATTAGATGAATTTATACAAGGGATACGACTGTATTTCAATAAGACCTTGAGCACCTTATTGCTTTACCGAAATGAATATCAGCAGTACTTTGAAGTTTGTACAGGTAAAGATCCAAGTAGTGTTTATGGCTCAGAACATTTACTTCGTTTATTTGGTAAAATCTTATTCCTTCCATGTGAAAAAGAGCTCAAGAATACTGATATATATTTCTTAGTTGAAATACCTAATCTGATGGGGCAATCAAGCTTCGATATGGAAACGCAGAATGATTTGAAGAATCGATTCGAGGAATTTTTAGCCTTCATGCATGAACATGAAAAAGACTATTTTTTGAATGATTACCAGTCAAACTCAAGTGAACAATAATAATAAAGATGTTGAATTATATAAAAAATTATGTGTTTATTTTAATATCTAATAAAGAAAAAAGCATTTACTCTTTAGATTCATTCTTGAAACTGAATGAAGGAACACCTGGGACAGCACTTTCAGCGGTCTTGATATACTCTTCGGGCCATTGATCATGTCCAAAGATTGAAATAGTGTGGAAACCAAGGGCTCGCTTAAGTTCATCCACAGCTTTTTCAAGGGTTTCAACTTCGTTAAAGATCAAAGTACGGTTAAAGGCAACAGGGCCCTCCTTGGCAATGAGTTTCTTCTGTTCTTGAATGAAAGGCATGACCTTCTTATCCTTCAACATGCCTTGAGCACCCAATTCTTGACGAATCTTTACGTCATCAAATTCACCGTTGTTATAGTGGACTTTCATTACGTTCAAACTGGCTTCTTGCCATTCAGGGAACTTTGTAGCAACAAAAATTTTAAGTGATTTAGGCTCGCTTGGTTTATATTCAGATTCAGCAGCCTTTCCCTTCTTCTTCTTTTTGATCAAGTTAAGTTCAGCATCACGAATTGCTTTTGTGGTTCTACGAATATAACGAGTAGCAGCTTCAAGAGATTCATCTACAGGAGCACTAGGCTTAGGGAATGGTGCACTCACAACCAAACCTTCCTTCTTCAAAACTGTTCCCCAAAACGTGTTCAGACCAGTGAGGAGTGATAGGAGACAAAAGCAAAGCTTGGATTTCAATATAACGCATAATAAGATCCTTGTGCATACCAGCTTCAGTACAAGCGACTTGATAGGCATCCTTAGCAGCTTGGAACTCGTAGACACCATATTTGAGAACTTCACGATAGCAAGTGGCATCGTAAGCTGCTTCAGTTAAATTAATCAATTTGTTCATTTCGTTTACAAAAATCTTGTCAAAGAATGTGAATTCGCCTGTACGAAGAGTGTCAGCTTTAGCAACTTGCTCTTCAGACCATTCCAAAAGAGTATAAAGACGCAAAATGGCAGCATTGGCTGTGGCATCTTCAAAATTGGCATCTTCTACAGAGTCACCGGCATCAGCGAGAGCAAAACGAGTGGCATCAGCACCATACTTGATGACAGCATCGCTCATGGTCATGAAGTTACCAGTACTCTTGGACATCTTCTTGGAATCAAGCAACAAGTGACCGTTGGAACGAACACCTTGAGGCCATTTGTCTTCGGGGAAGATGGCAGTGTGGTTGTAAAGGAAGAATGTCAAGTGGTTAGGAACAAGATCCTTACCGGAGGCACGAAGATCCAAGGGATAGAAATACTCATATTCACGTCTCAAACGATCCAAAGTAGCTTGGGGCACCCCACAATCAACAGGATATTCACCAAGTCTGAAGATGTAGTTCCAAACGCTATCAGTCATTTGCTCAGCAGTAATACCAGCAGAACCAACACTACTACCCTTCAAATCGTTATGCAAGAGGTGAGCAACAGTGTAGTAGGCCATGTAAATGGTAGAGTCTGAAAGAGATTCAACCAAGAACTGTTCATCCCAAGGTAACTTAGTACCAAGACCGAAACTACGGGCACAAGCCCATTTGTTGAGCCAGTCCAAGACTTGTTCAAATTGGTGTCTTGTTTCAACAGTATATGTATTCATTTGGGACAAGCATTTTTTAGTCTTAGCCTTCCATTCTTCTTCACCATAATCAATGTACCATTGGTCCAAAAGAGCGACAACACATTCATCACCAGAACGGGACATAACAAGACCCTCAGGTTCATTGTAAACAAAGGCTTCCTTGGAGTTGATTAAGATGTCTTTAACCTTGTTCTTAGCTTCTTGAACCGCCATACCGCTAAATTCACCAATACACATAACACCTTGATAGAATGCTTCCTTATAAGCGAGCTCCTTGGCTTCAGCGAGTTGAACACGATCCTTTTGAGAATTGATTTTTTTGATTTCGCAAAGCTTAGGTGCAGTAAGATTGCCATAAGAAGGTGTCTCGATAAGAGGAACAGGATCGAATGCAACCCATTCAGCCTTAATGTTGTAATAATCAGGCTTTTTCTTAAGATCACATAAGGTAGCATAATCGTCGGGAGAATCAGATGGAACGGATGTAACAACACCAGTACCCTTGGTAGATAAAACATTATCCATAGGAAGCACATAAACGGCGGAATATTGACTCAAAGGAGCGTGAATCTTTGTACCCACAATGGATTTGCCGTCAATCTCAGCAAGCTTTTCAATAGAACCTTCCTTTGCAAAAATCTTTTGATAGGCCATATTACGAGCAGCACGTTCAGTAACAACAAAGGCTTCGTTTTCGTTTACTTTGTAAACACCATATTTAATATCGGTACCAACAAAGCAGTTTGTTTGACCATACATAGTTTCAGGTCTAAGGGTGGCGGCAACCAAATAAATCTTCTTTCCTTTGAGATTGTCATTGCTAGCAACCAATGCTTCCTTGGCAGCATCAGACCATTCAAGGACTTCCATCTTAATACCCGTGTACTCTTGGGGACCTACACCTTCACCGGAGGCACGGTCGTGATCCATACAAGGCTGTTTGTCAATAATAGAGTAAATAGTATAACGTTCACCAAATTTGATCTTTTGCATCTCTCTCAACTTTCTCATTTGCCAGCGAACAAAGGAATCATAGTAAGGGTTGGCATCTGTAGTGATAAAAGCACGTCTCCAATCAACCTTTGCACCAAAAGCATTCATATCAGAGATTGTTTGAGGAGGGAAGAATTCAGTCCAGTAATAAGGATCAGAAAACTTGTGGATTTCGGTAATAGGAATTCCCAAAGAGAGCATAATTTGGAATTGGTAGGTCACATTGCCAGTTTTGGCAGCAACCTTACTCTTTACATTTTTGTTGACTTCAGTTTTCTTTTCAGCTTCCTTTGCTTCATCGTATTTTTCAAAGTTCTTGCCAAACATCTCAATTTCACGAGCGAGTTTATCTGCACATGCCTACAATAATGTTCATTTAAATAAAACAAGGTCTCGCGTTATGCTAGTATCATACTGCTTACCTTGATGGGCATACCAGTACAGTGAAAACCTTGAGGAAGTAAAGCTCTTCTACCCTTCATACGCTCGTAACCAATACAGAATTCGACTTTAGAAAAAGTAAAAGCATGTCCCAAGTGAAGACGGCCGTTCATGTAAGGATAAGGCATACAGGCCATGTACTTTGGATGAGTTTTATGAAGGTCTTCATAGTTGGGGTGTTCTTCAATAGTGGGAGCATTAATTTCAAAAGCTTTTTCATTATCCCAAAGAGCACGAGCTTTGCCTTCAAACTCACGAAGAGCATCACGCTTAGCTGTCTAGTTTTTTGTTTTCAAGATTAGTTAGGATGAATAAAAAGTGTTCCGTGCTTTTAGTTTTTTACTTTAGGTGCTTCAGTTGACATTTGTTCAAGGGGTTACTGAATAAAAAAAAAAAAAAAAGGTTTTACTTGTTTTCGATAATCGGAAAATCAAATTACGGTATTGTTAGTGGCTTGTATACTGTATAGAAACATGAAAGAAAGCAATGGTTGTCAATAAATATAAGGCATGAAGCAGTAATTGACTTGAGTACATATGCTGTTTGACTCATATGATTAGGTAATTGTAATATTAATTTACAAACAGTCGAATGACAACTGTTATTTACCGTTCGTCGAATGTTGAGTCAGGTTTATTCATTGATTTCATTGGTTGTGGATTTTTTAAAAGGGAAATAGTTAGGATACGGTTTGGATGGTTTTTTGTGTAGATATGTCATAAGGCCCATCTCTTAAATAATTTCATGTATCCGCACTATGCATAATTTAGCTTTAATAAAACACCTTTATTATTGCTTTATGACATATTAAAAGCACTACTTGAAACAGACTTATCTGACTCCATTAATGGTTGATATTGAGACACCAACGTCTCAATTGAACTCGCCAAAATATTTGCTTGCTTTTCCATTTCTTCATGCTCATTCTCTAGAGAAGTTTCTAATGCATCATATTGTTGAAGTTTTAGTGATAATTTTTCAACTGTTGTTTTTACTGCCAGTCTTGCCCAATGCTGAATTTCTTCGTTTTCATAGCTCGCCAATTTTCGAGCCGTTTCAACAGCGGCTTCTAATGCAGCAATGGTGGCCTTTTTCATTGTGTCTTTAGAAAAAGCCTCTGTAACTTCTTCAGATTGCTCGCACTCTTTTTTATCCATATCCACGTCCTCTTCTTTTATACAGCTCATGTCTACCTCTTCTTTGACTTTGGTTGATGTTGCGCTACTATCTTCTCCTAATTTCATCAACATTTGCAGTGCTGATTTTGCAGCTGCTGATGCCACGCCGCTATTAATATGTCCTGATAAAAATGCAATGATTGCCATGACTGGGTTGGGTGTAGTACCAAATGGTATTTCCTCTAACTCCATTTGTGTCGGTCGTGTAGACAAAAATTCATCATTGATGGGCAACTGTAAGAATTGAGTAATGCATTGCTCCTTTGTTCTACTACCGACATGCTCAGAGATCAACAACCAGTCATCATCATATTTCTCAACCCCTTCCAACAATTTCAATATTTCCATGTCTGTCCACTCCTCTTCCATATTTAAATCAGTCCCTGATTCATCCACACGTAAAAAGTCTCCACTTGAGAGCGCTGCAGAGAACTTGCCCTCCAAGAAGCAATCGATACAGGCTTGGACATTTTTAAACTTCAATGATTGATATCTTATTTCACTACAGTCTGTGTGGCATGTGCTGCATTCGTATTTTTTCCTACTGTCAGCATTCAAAGGATCTTCAACAGAAAGGTCCCATGATTCTCTAGTCTTCTTTGTTTCTGAAACATCATAGACTAAATTTTTTAAATACTGTAAATCTGCTTTGTTAATATCTTTAAAGTCTCTTTGTGAATGAGGAAGTAGTTGAGCTTCAGGACTGCTTTCGATATATGGATCAAATATTCTTCTACGTGGATCAGCCTATTTTTTTTTTTTTTTTTTTTAATCAGTACTCTGCAAAAATGTATGCAATTTAATTTAAGCTTACGATTGTATTGATTAACTTGTTTGATTCTAAAAAATTATGGATTCTGACTAAAATAAATAAATCTATATTTGGTAATTTTGATTTGCAAGATGACACTGTCAAGTAATAGTCTGCGTTGGCTCTGTAACTTTCAATGATAGTATTTCTAAAAGTAATGTAATCATTTGGTGTCATCGTTCCATTTTCAAAGAATTCGGGTACAGCTAATTTTTCAACATCGTGAATAGTTGAGCTGTCGAACCATTCTGGAATGTGTAGTTCTTCATAGTTGTATGGTTCTGCTTTTAATAAATTTGAAATGTCTGCAGTTGGATGGTTAAAAAAAACCTTTTTTTTTTTTTGTACATTTGTTTCTTTAATACCTTCTGGATTTACACTTTCTGTATTTTGAGTTTTTACTGATTTTGGTTGTTCTATCTGCGCTGCTGTAAACTGTGAAATGTTTGTAATATCACCATTTAAATAAGGTTCAAATTCATTCTTTCTTTGTCGACTGCCTTGTTGTGGTCTTTCTGATTCAATATCTCTTATGCGAACAGAAGGCTCATGGCCAGGATTATGGATTGATATAATCATGTCGGTATTTACTGATGGGTCCTTGAAAGAAGAAAAGTCGGGAGAAACAAACGCGTTGCTTGTTGTCATATTATACTATGGATGTATTTAATAATGAATAATAATAAAAAAGAATAGACGCTTTTTAAGAAAACTTTTACAAATAGATAATTTAAACCCAGAAGTAATATAAAAAGTAAGATTTTTGATACCTTCAACCCAATTCAAGCTTTTTATATCTTGGTAGCCAGTTACAGTTCAGGCAAGGAATAATGGCAATAATAGTACAGGTGACAACCTAGTCGACCTCTAGCATGAAAAGAGATCAACTCATTGTTCCTAACAATTTAACTAACCAAACTATTAAGCCAGTTAAAAAGGATATCAATTGAAGATTGTTTAATATAGATTATCCACTCGTTGGATTTTTTTTTGACAAATTTCCAGCTCTGCAATCAATGCTTTAAATAACTAGTTGAAATAAGAAAAACTTATTGGCTTTTTTAAATTCAGGATCCTATTTAACAATACTGATTTCATTATTTCCGAAATTCAGTTGCCATTCTTCCCCATCATTAGAAACAGATTCAAAGAGATTTGGAACTAATGTCTTTGTAATCTCCATGAGTTCAGATATTGGAAGCAAGAATGGATTGATGCGTTTCTTTATTGAATATACATAGCAATAAAGAACATTTAAAATACTAAATAAAAGCAATGAAATAGTATGAATCAAGATGATGGTATTATACAATAAAGCACAGTTATAGTAGATTAATTCGTTTCTCCTTTTTCGCCTGGTTGAGCCATGCGTCCTTCAAATTCCTTTCTGGCCTTCTTGTATGTCAGCACCGTATCCTGGTCGTTATCCTCTACTTCTTCTTTTCCTCTTCTTTTCGCCTTCTCATTCATCCAATAAAACCATAGCAAATTACCGGGCTCACCTAATCTTTTCATCTCTTCCTTTTCTTCATTTGCCTTTTCATCCAACGTAGGGGGGATTGCATTGAGGTAAGGAACAGCCAAAGAAGGATCTGGATATTTTTGAATTTCGGGTTGTGTAGGCTGTGAGGAAAATCTAACGGGCGCGCCGCGGCGACCTCTAAAGTTTGTATTGATCTTTATACCTTGATTGGAAAAACTTTCGACAGGTCTAAAATCGGGAAGGATACCTTGAGCAGCATCCTCTCTTTCACGTAATGTCATGCTTTCATATCTTTGGATTTGATCCCATACTTGATCTACTTCCATATCTGTGCCTTGTTTAGGCTTACTGTCTTGCAGCTTCATCTGCTGTTCTCGATTCGGCCGGCTTGATTTGCTTGTAGTCTTTCGAGGCCGAGTAGCGTTTTCGATAGATTTTGTGGTTGTACAAGTCATTTTGTGCGTAATAGGCAGATGATGCACATAACGTTTTGGATTTATGTTAATAAGTTTGTGCTTTGCATTGGTATTGATCGCATTCTTGAAACAAGTTATATTCAAATGCAAATTCGGTTTTAGTAATGTGTCTATAAACTCTTGGGTTTGAGGTAAAATTGCTGATGTGGGTTTGTTCTTTTTTAATCCTTCTGGCAATACTTCAATTATCTCATAAGTGTCTTCAATCATTTTTGAAAACTGATTTTGGAGTTGACTATCTAAGCAATATAAATGTATAGCATCTATAATGAAAAATTAGAAAGAAGATCAGGTTGAGAATAAACAGTATTACTATTTTCAGCCATCAAGATATGAGTCCATTTAGAATCTTGTTGTGTATCAGATGTCATGAGATAGGATATGCTTCCTTTCATGGTCATATCCACATAGACATCTGTAGGTAAGTCATGTATTCTCATAGGTGATATATTGTGCCTGCAAGTACACCATTCAGAATCTTTTTTTTATTAGTATACATGTTTACTCTAACATCTCCTTCTTAGTTTTACCTTGAATGGCTCTTTTGCTCCTTTTTAGATAAATCAAGTTTAGTTGTTTTGAATTTGAATAATTTGGATCATAAATCAGTGTATCTGTTGAGAATACTTTTTTGTTCATCAAATGATTTCCGTTGAGTTTGTAAAATAATGAAACGGTATGTGTAGATTGCATATGTTCAGATGACTAATAGTAAGTAAGTAAATGCTTTTCTTTACAGTATATGTATACCTTCATTGGTATATTTGATATATTCAAAGCACCTATGTTGTAATAACTTTGTGCTAAATTTGTCATGGCAACCCTCAAATCATTTTGTCCGTTTGGTATATTGTGTATTGACATGGTAATTTTGCTGGATATTTTCTTGTCAATTATGTTCTCAGGTAGTGCGTTCGAATGCTGAAATAGACGAAGAATATCCACCCGTACATGATCCAGGCTATACAAGTATGTTTATTAGTTTTACACACTCCTTCAATATATACAAAGCGTATGCTTCATTTACTCTCTCATTTTGTCTATCGCGTTGTACAACATCAATCGAATATCCTTGCTCGTTTCATTTTCATTGTTTCGATATCTGCAAACCAAACATCATTCATTCTATTTTTTTATATTTGTATTATGCAGACTTACTCAAATGATTGCTCATTATTATCCTTTGAGATAATCAGAAGCACAAGACGACAACAACGATATCCACCTGTCGACTGCTGTTTTGTAAACATAGTGAGCGCCTTATCAATGCTAGCCTTTAGTCTATCCATATCATAGATTTCTCTAGGCTGAGCATAAGAGAAATGTTGTTGCAATCTATTTACATTTTGTTGTTTTATATCATTCAATACAATCGGCTCCTTTCCAGCAACTAATACGTTGATCTATACAGAAAAAAGAAAACGCGTATGTTTGTTAGGTTTGGCATGTTCAAATCTACTTGAATTCTTATTTTTTTTTAATTATTTACGAGTCCTTGTCCGAGATCCCAGCCCATGCGACAAAATTCTAATGTGCCATATACCATACAACTCCATAATGGATAAGGTGGAAGTTGATCTATAAATGTTGTTTTGTATTTGTCTATTTAGTTTCTTTGTTTTTTGTATTTAATAAAAGGTAATCTTCTTTACCTTTTGGTTCTACCAAAGAGTTTTCTTGCCTAACAGTTGAGGCAAATGCAGTCGGATGTCCATCAAGAATTAGAAATGTATGAACCATGTTTGGGGAACAGTTCAATGCCAAAAAAAGCTGACCCAAAAAAAAGTTGTATAACCTTGAAGGAGTTTTAATTGCTTTTTTTTACTTTTCCTCTCCGGATTTTTGTATTAAAATGTAAAAAACGTGATAAACATTGAAAGATGATACGGTATTTACAAAGTTTGATTGGTAATCAGTGGAAAAAAAAAAAAAAATGTCGCACAACCAAGAAAGACTCTTCTCTTTGTTCCTAAATAAAATTTGACGCTCTCATACTGTAATAATAATAATAATAATAATAATAATAATAAAAAAGGCTTGTCGTGCAAAATGTTTGTTTTGTCTTCAATTCACATCATTCTAGGTGTTATTTTCACAACTTAATTTTAATTTGAAATTTCGTTGGCGAACAAGGATAGGATTTAATGTAACGTATGAAAATTGATTATATTAAAACTTGATGATAGAAAATCAATCGATGGAGTCAATATGAAAATTGATATCGAAAATAGTTTCTCAAAAACATCAGAAACCTATGTTATAAAAATAACGACACTAGATAACTGTTTGACATAAAGAAAGAAGGAAATTGAGCAAAACAATGCATGGAATCAGCTGAAGCAACTTGAAAAGTCAAAATGGGAAAATGTACAGGAAAAGATAGACAAGGAAATGTTATTAGGCTTCAAAGAGAGAGAAAAAATCCTCAAGAATCAAAAATACTTGTGAGCTAGAAAAGAACTTCGGTCAAGAACATAAAACCATTTGGAGCAATCATATGATAAAAACCTTGGCTTAGATATAGTAGACCAAGCATACAAATGATTTACTAAAGAATTTCAAAGGTTTGATGGCAGTGATACATCAATATTTCGTATGACAGAGGACACACTTAAACTGTTTGAGAGTGGATATGACATTCGATCACTTTCTTTGAATGCTTCATCTTTGCTAAACTGTGACAATCTGTCTGTACAAAATATGAACTAAATTACCGGGCTCTCCCCCATTGTATATGCCATAACTTGATTAGCGCCTCTGTTCTATCCTTAGCTTTTTGTAAACCATCCTCTTGATTAATATGTGGATGAGGATACTGTTTCCTGTTGTCTTGGGATACAGGTTAGTCAATTTTTATTTAGGATAAGAAGGGTAGGTTTTTCTTGGTTGTGCGACAAGATATTATCGAGATGTCGATTGGTCGATTTCGGCACTTTATTTTTTTAAGGACATTATTTGCGAATATTGTATAGATGACAATGGAAAAAAAAGGCAAGGAAACGCCCATAATTGGTAAAAATGTACAAATCTCCTTTTAGAATTATTCATTCAGCGTTTGAAAGCCTTCGGGAATTGATATAAAAAGAAGTAGAGGAAGCCTCCGTCCTTCCTTCTTCTTCTACTTTACTCCATTTTGTTAATATATTCTTATCATGCTTGTCAAAGCTTTCCAAGAAGACTACCAACTCAAATTTAGAAATCATCAAATCGAAGGTCCTACCTCCCCCCGTGATTATTTGGAATGGAACACTAGGATTCGCAGATGGCGTATAGAACAACAGAAGGAAGTGGTTCACTCTACTACTACTTCTATTTATGATAACCCTAGTTTACAATGGGTACAAAAAAGCTATGTTCAGCTTAATGCCATGTTACATGACTTGTTTCTTTTTGACCCTGTCAGTAATAAATACACTGTTGACAAGTTCTTGAAAGGTAAAAGAAAAGAATACGAAAGGAATATCATCTTTACTTATGTACCCCTTTTTATTGTAGATGTTGAAGAACGCTATGGGGCTATTGACTCTATTGTCGTAAGTAAAACTATTTTTAACCAAAAAGGAGAACATATTCTTGTAACACACACATGCATGCCTTATTAGATTTGGCCTTCTTTCCCTAATCTCGGATGTGATAGCCGCAATGAAGAAGATTACTTTAGATGCCTTCCAGGTGGTGGTGCAGGTATTCGCTCCTTGATTGATGAATTCCACAGTAAGGGCATCAAGGTCATTTTGCCTGCTCTTGAATGGGACAATGGAACTGTAAGATAACATGCTCTTTAAATATTTTATCCTAACATGTTCTTCTTGCATTAGCGCGACCCACAAGCACCTTGGAGCTATATTCTGCCAAGATTATTCAGTAAGTGCAGTGAAGTATAGAAAAGTATAGAATACTAAAATTTGTACATTAGAGGAATTCAATGTTGACGGCATGTCTGGAAATGCTGCTTTCTTTACCCAAGATTTTTGGAAAAATTCCATTGCTATTGGTCATCCCCTAGTCTATCACTCTCAAACAAGCAGCAAACATGAGACAGACAATGCTTGTGCATCGCAATGGAATGTGATGGATATGAGTAAAGGCTTTATAACAATACTGTATCCTATCATTTGCTAACCCCCTTTTTTTTTCTTTTTTTTTATTAGCAAAATATGAAACAAATTTGTAAGTTGCCCCGCAGTTATTTGCATCTGACTTGCTTAATTTTCTTTTCTTTGTTAGACATGTACCGACTGTTTCATCAAGAAAATTGATTGAACCAAGACACATGTCCCATTCTAGCGATAAATGGACAAGAAATAAAACATCAATCATTCAGCATGCATTCTTTAATGGTAAATAGTATTACATCTGTGATATAGGATCACAATATCTCACACATTTCATCTTTTTCTCTTCACAAATCAATATAGGTATTGGTATAGAAGTCTGGGAAAATATCTTTGGAACTTGGAATCAACTTTCTCCTCGTGACGCTGAAGCTTTACGTCGTACTTCCAGTATCCTCCGCTGTTTCGGTCCCGATTTCTTTACCTCCCCTGAATGGGAACCTCACTGCCCTTGCGTTCGTTGGGAAACCGTGTTTTCTACCAAGTTTCCTAGCCGTACAGTGCCTGATCAGGTAGTTTGGACCTTTGTCAATCGTGGATCTAGCGCTGTATCAGGCCATCAGATGACCGTGAACTATCGTATTGGTATTCAATTTTATGATGTCTGGCGCGGAGTTGAAATTATACCCACCAATATTGTGGATGGACTTGCCACATTGAGCTTTGATATTGAACCACAGGGCTATGGCTGTATCTTTGCTACCTCGGATATATCCGTTTTACCTGCTGGATTTGAATCTCTTCTTAAGTCAATGAAGGGTCGTTCCATCACTCCTTTGATGAGTAATCCCATCTACAGTACCATTCTTTGGCAGGAGATGGACCAAGTTACCGTCAGCAAACATACAACTGGACAGACCTGTGGCATGGTTCGCATTGAAGGAGACGATAACTACGTCTTTAGCGTCAAAGGCATAGAGCCTGCTCCTGGTTGCTCTCACGAATATCCTGCTATGGACATAAGATACCCTTGGGAACATCAACCTTCTCGTATCCATGCTCCATATCGCGTCAAACTCAAGCCATTTTATATGGACGCTTATCCTGTTACAGAAAGTCAGTTTAAGGAATTCTTGGATGCTACCAACTACAAGCCAAAAGATCCCACCAACTTCTTGAAGCACTGGATCGGTGGCTGCTATCCTGCTTCTCGCGCTAATAAGCCAGTGGTTCATGTTTCGATCGAAGATGCTAGGGCCTATGCCAAATGGGCTGGAAAACGGTATGGATACATCTATTTTTTATTTTTACTCAGTGACTAAAAATTATTCATAGTCTTCCACATGAATGGGAATGGCAATATGTTGCTCAATGTGGTGTTGAATACAGAACTTATCCTTGGGGTAACGAGTGGGATAAAAGCAAGGTAGCTGAAGTTTATGAAGGCCGTGAAAGACTCTATCCTGATCACCCACCTGCTGATGTTGACGCCTATCCTTCCGGAAGATCTCCATTTGGTGTTTATGACCTTGTAGGTAACGTCTGGCAGTGGACGGATGTATACCAAGATCAGCATACCCGTGCAGGTTTGTACCAACCGTAATACAGATACTATTTCTTTTCCTAACACATACATCATAGCCATTATCCGTGGTGGATCTTACTACAGACCCAAAGATGGTAAATACTTTCCTCAAGCCTATCGCAATGATGAACACGGCAAATACATCCTTATGGCAGATGCCGTTGACAGAAGTGCAACCATTGGTTTCCGTTGTGTTAAAGATACTGAAGAAAGTGCAGCTGCCTTGGGAAACTGCTCCTTCTTTGAAGAATAATATGTAATTTTTAACCCCCTTTTTTTCTTTTGTAATACAATTTAATAAACACATATTTCTTTCTCTTTAATTATACAATCAAAAGGGAGTGGAACACTGTAAATTTCTAATTGTCTATAATACACTATTTGTAGTCAAAGAAACCAACTGTCCAAGCACATTTAAAACATCTTCACTTGATTCTACGCTGTATTTAGCCTTTGTTTCCTTAGTCACAGGACCTACTGACACACAATATGCTCCAGCTTCATCCTCAAGTACCCTAAACATGTCTTCATCTGTTCTATCATCACCTGCACACAAAATAAAATCATATCCTTCGTTTTCTTTAATTCTTTTCACCACTTCTCCTTTATTCACCATGATGGATCTCACTTCTACATTCATCTTTCCTACCAAGATGTCAACACCAGATAGACTCTTTAATTCGTCAAAGCATAGCTCAGATTGCATTGTACTAGATAGATTATATATCAATGAATATTCATATGGGTAGGACTTGCTTTTTTCTTTTTCTTTGTTTACGCGTTTTCTATATCAGCTGCGTTGCGATAATGCCAAGTGATAGATGATTTCTTTTGCTCAATGACTGTACCCGGATTTTGATCTGTATACTTTTGAAACAAGCCCAACGCCTTCTCTTTCCATGACATGTCTGCGTTTTCCAACATATCTGTCCAATCGTGGGTCTTTTTCATAAACGAGCCGTGTTCTGCACTGAGCCCCAACCGAGGGATCTTGGAGCCAAGATGAAGATCTAAAAAGAGTTGATCACGGCCCGAGATGACCCAGACAATGTTGGCTGGATCTTTACAAAGTAAATGAAGACAATGCAATAAAGTTGAAGTTGGTTGAGCATCGGCTGGATTGTTGACAATGGGAGTTAAAGTGCCCTTTAGAAGAGATGAGGAAGGTCTGCTATAGAACGAGAGAAAAAATAAAAGTTCTTACATCATAGTCAAATAAAAAGAGACGCTTATGAGCATCTTTATATGCTTTTACTAAAAAAGTAGAATTCAAAGGCTGTGTATATTTTGCAATCATATAAAAAAGAAAAAGAAAAAAAGAAAAGAAACGACACAAAATGAAAAATAGATAACAAACTTTTAAATACAGTGATTTGCTTTTGAAATTCAAGATTTTCAAAAATAGAAATCAAACTTTTTTCTTGGCCAATCAAAATATTCATAATACATTCTAATCTTTTGTTTGCCAATCAAAACTTCCTGTTACCATTCAAATTTATTAAACAAACAAATGTTTACTCCAAACTGAAGACGAAATTTTATTTCTGATAAGGCGGCATTTTTATTGTTATGACATTTTATTTTCTGATTGGGTGATGGAACGAGTGTATAAAAATTAAACCTCTTTTATAGTGGTTGTGAGGGTTGCGGTTGCGGAGTTGCAGTTGCGAAGTTTCAGCTGCAGTTGCGGTTGCGGTTGCGGTTGCGTTTATGAAGTTGCGTAACTTGAAAAGCCTAGTATGTCGCCTTCTTAGTGTTTGTTTCAGGGCAACATATTGGATTTCGACGATACTTTAACTCTCTAGTTTTTAGCAACATGGGTTAAAGTAAGTCAAACCTATAAAATACAATTGAATACTTGCTCACTTTTTTTAGCTACAAAGCTTTTGCAAAGCACTGTCTTCTTCAGCTTGCTTGCTGAATCCATTTTAAAAGAAGATTATGCTAATTTCAGTTTTATTCGTAGAAAATTTCTGGTGGATGCTTATTTTACTCTTTATATGTCTCAATCGCATGCGGTCCTTTTAGAAATTCAATTGAATGTTACAAAAGCATCGATAAAGTATTCAGTCGAAAAATACTTGGAGGTGATTGATCGCCATGATATTCAGCCTTTTCTTGTTATCTTAACTGACAAGGCTTCTTCGTCAGTAAGAACAATGCTGTTGCCCATTTCAGGAAAACCTCATTGGCAGATTTTGAATAGTACTGTATGGGCAAAAAACTACTTAATCTTTTCCAAAGATTCAATTAGTTTTAGTGAAGACGAAGCAAGCAAATTTGATCCTTTAATGACATTTATATTCTATTTTTTCGGTTGATGAAATAGAGACAAAAGTTGTGAAATATTGGTAATCCTATGATAGAGCTCATATATGATTTTTATTAAATCTGGATATGTATGTTTTGGAATAAAAATTACAAGATTGAAAAAAAAAAAGTTCTAATTTTTTTCTTCTTTTTTTTTTAATACACTTACAAAATTGATTTCGAAATGAGTGGACATTTTTGTATTTCAATATATCTTTTCCTTCTTTCATACAGGCTATCCAATCCAATCTTTTTCCTTGTTCTGCTCTTTCTTGCTTGAATTTAGCTGTAAAATCCATCGCTGCTTTATAATCTTCGTTAGTAGTTTGCTCTACCACAGCTACTGTATCGGATGCTGAGGCTTCAGAGGTTTCAATACCAAGAAAATCATCATTCTCCTCGTTATTATCAAGAGCTGCTGTATCAGATGAGGCTTCAGTAGTGAGCAAATTTGCATACTTTCTTTTTATTTGTACATATTCTTGATTTAGTCTCGCTAATTGCTTCTGCTAGTTCTGGTTACTTTAGTATATTCGCTAGCGTTATCAATGATCATATTTGGTGAGCTGGGTATTAACCAGTCTCATCGGCAAGGTTGTTACATTTTGCAAGTCGACCTGATGATAGTGCAAAGTTAAGACATATAAGTATTGGATAGTTGCATCACTAGCATACGGATTATCTAGAGTTGAATGACAGCGATTGTTAAGAAACAGTCCAAGTGCAATTAAGGGGTCAAGTGGACTACTCAAATTTTGATTGAGACTATCCGAACACATAATTGAACACTCTGCTGCCCATGGCTTACAGAAGTATGATCAAATGCCTGGGAGCCTGCTATCCGTTACATCATCTTTTATTTCTTTATGAAGTGTTCCCACACATATGATCAGATGAATGGGCTCTACATCGTATCTTAAATTGGCTTGTAGATAGTAGTTGATGGCCGTTCTCATAAATTTATTGTTTACCATATGCCGGATCTCCAGAATGATAGGAGAGAGCCTTGAAAAAAAGGATTTGGGTTTAAGAACTACATCTGAACGGGCTCTATTCCTCTATTCACATTTGCCCTTGAAATAGTCGTTTTTGGTTTTAGTTAATGCCTCAGTAATGTAGCTTATTACTTTTGGATCTTCCATAATGCGTTTGGTCATTTTATCATTTCCAGGGGTTCAATTTGCTGGTAGAGACATCACGCTGATTAATAACAAAGGGAACAACGACAACCGCAACCCTCACAACCACTATAAAAGAGGTTTAATTTTTATACACTCGTTCCATCACCCAATCAGAAAATAAAATGTCATAACAATAAAAATGCCGCCTTATCAGAAATAAAATTTCGTCTTCAGTTTGGAGTAAACATTTGTTTGTTTAATAAATTTGAATGGTAACAGGAAGTTTTGATTGGCAAACAAAAGATTAGAATGTATTATGAATATTTTGATTGGCCAAGAAAAAAGTTTGATTTCTATTTTTGAAAATCTTGAATTTCAAAAGCAAATCACTACAACTAAAAAATAACGTTACGCGGTTGATTTTACTTTGTTCGAAGAATCTGTTTATCATCCCAAAGGCTTTTTATGTGTGAGATAATAAGTCTGAGCAGTGACTATGGTTTGATAAAGATGACTCTCTTTATTCATATCCCTAAATAATATTACATTCTATTATAAACTTATTACATAGATCGTATGTGTGATCTTTTAAGCAGCTTCTTTTTCATCTAGGTTTTCTTCATTTGGAGAGGGTGATTTTGAAGGACCATAGCGAACATTTTTGAACAAGAGAGCGACAATCAAACTAAGCGATGCGGATACCAAGGGAATAATAAATAGATTACGCATGGCAAGTGCAAATGCATGAATGACAGGCTTTTGAAGATCTACAGGCATATTGCGGATATACAAATAATTTTCTAGCGCACCGTATTCATTGACTTTTACAATGATATCTGTTGACAAATGAGCATATTGTGCTTTAAGAAAGGTAGACATAAGCGCTTGGTAAATAGAGACTCCAATAGAAGAGGCAAGCATCAAGAAAAAGTTAACACAGGATGTGGCAACAGCAATGTCTTTGAGTTCCACGGCGGATTGCACAGTCAAGATGGCATTTTGATTAGAAAGGCCAAAGGCAAGGCCCCCAAATGTAAGATAGCCTGCTTGTTGCCCCCAATTACTGTTTTCGTTGACAGTATAGAACAGACCATAGCATAAAACGTTGGAAGCGGCAGCGACAACGATATAATATTTGGTGTAAGGGAACACTCGCACTAATAAACCACTAGCAACCGATCCAGTGATTAAGCAGACCATGAAAGGGATAAGACGAATGCCGGATTGTGTACTATCAGCACCAAAGACAGCTTGAAAATAAGTAGGGCCGAAATACAAGGCACATATGAAGGTAAGACCAAGGCAGATCATGTAAAGATAAACAGAAGCACAGGTAGGATTCAGCATTACGCTTGCAGGCAAAAGCTATATGACATATACATATAAATATGTAAATAACTGAAAACAATAAACTTACAGGTTCCTTGGCCACCCAACCTTCAACAAAGATTAATGCAATGAGGGATACACCAGAAGCAACAAAAGAACCAATGGTATGCCCACTTCCCCATCTAATATATTATTGAAATTAGTAAAGCAAATTTTACCCAACTATTTCCTTTTACCCATAACTGCTTCCCCAAGAGAGAGCCAAGAGTAAACAAACAATAAACCCAGTTGCAAACAAAGTACCCAACCAATCAATTCTCTTCAACTTATCTGTGAAGCTAGTCTTTCTGTCATTTTGTGGTGGCTTTAAGAAAACTAAAATGATCACAAAAGAAACAGCAGCAAGTATCACATTTAACCAGAAATCCCAATGCCAGGAAACGTGATCGACAAATGCCCCACCTATAAAAGTCAGATCGAAATCTATATTTAAAGGAGGCATTCTTATTTTCTTATTACCTATCAAGGGCCCAACCACACTTGCGATACCATAGACAACAGCAAGCAAAGATTGAAATCGAGGGCGAAGAGCGAGGGGAGTTACTTCAGTGACAATAATATAAGTCATTGACATCACACCACCACCTCCAAAGCCTTGAATGGTACGGCCGGCGATCAACATGTTTATATTTGTAGACAGCGCATTAACAAGAGAACCAACAAAGAATAGAATAATACCAAACAAAAAGATTGTTTTTCTATCATTGTTTTTCTTAAATAAAAGATCGATCCTTTTTGATGATAAACATTTACCTTCCAAAAATATCAGAAAACTGGTGAGAAAAAAAAAAGCAAGTGAAAATTGGATTAGTAAAGAAAATTTACTTCTTTTATTTTTTATTTTTTTACTTTTTACCTTTCCAGACAATGGCTGGAATGCATTCACTGCCACTAAATAAGCAGTGGCTATCCATGTTTGAGATTGTGTTGCGTCCAATTCTGTAGCAATGATACTCATAGCAGGTGCAACAACTGTAGAATTAAGAGACATCATAAACATTGCCATAACAATACCAATCATCAACACAGTATATCGAATCAAATCCTCTTTAGTCGCAAAGTTTTCACTATAACAAACTTCTTTTGTCACAACCAGAGTTGCTGCAACATCCTGAGAATCAGTGTATGAATGTTGATCTCGGTTTGATTCGATATGTCTCATATAAATTTATTAGCTTTAAAATATCTGTAACCTTGTAAAACTAAAATTGATTTGATTTGATCAGCTTTATATATGTTGAGAATGTTCAGATTTATTGATTTGTGTAATACTTTGTTCGTTCAGGCTGGTACCTATTGGATAACATTACGGTTATTACTATTTCCTTTACCGGCATTTATGTTCTTCCTTTCATTTCTCTTTATTTAACCGATCAGATCAGCCAATCGTTTTGTTTCTTGGATTTGCATTTTTTACCTTTCATGAAAGATTCACACCCCTCAATTGCAAAACATTCATTTTAGGAAAAAAAAAAAAAAGGCAATTTAGTGCTTTGGTTCTTCTTTTTCTATGCTTAGTTTGAACAGGTCTTTTTGTATATAAAAATGAATTTTTAAAACCTTGTGGGAGAAGATGGGAAAGAGACTGAAGTGGTGGAAATGAAAATCCATTTTGATGCAAGCACACATAGTGAATTCTATCCGAAGCTTTTTCTTGCTCGAGCAAGAGATTCATGCTGGTAAGATGAATAAAGATGACGGCAATTGATGATAGTTTTCAGCGGTAAAAAATCATCTATTATAAAAAAAAGCCGATCTGGAAAGGCGTAATCAATGTAGATTCTGCAATAAGAGGGCATCTATTGAATAGTTGAGTATGGTATCTAATATACATATTAACAAGTGAAGTGATTCATCAATTCCAAAGGTCAGTGAAATTGTCTTTCTTTGGCAAAAGTGAGTCGCATGTATAAGACCAGGAGGGAAGATGCTAAGAGAGAGTGTGTGCGTGTGTCATTAAAAAAGCTCAAAAGAATAGTTTGATGAGCTGACGGTTTCAATACAAGCAGTAATAATGTATGATAAACCATCAGGACTAGGACTACTCTGGCTTTCGGGAGTGTATGTCGCTTCATAAAAAGAGACTGCTGTAGTCATCAAGTATTCTTTTGAAGAACAAAAGGCAGAGGTGACTTGATGACGATGACGTTCAATGTTGTTATGGCATACGTTTTGATAAACTGTTTGAATTTCGTCTATTGTAGAGCAGCAATTGATTGTAGCTTATGCTTGTAAATATAAGGCTTAATACAAGATTATGATTAAAATAAAATGCGAGTTTCTTTCAATAAGACCATGTAGTTAACTCCGAGTAAACATAATCTTTTTGAGCATGTACTGTGTTAATAGCATTCTTTGATAAGAAGTATCGACTAAAATAATAAATCTTTTTGTATTGTCAGATATCCAATCTAATACAAAGAATGTTGTTCATCCTTCATATAATTAAAATAACACGTAAAATGGCATTGTTCAAATGAGTGAGGAATTTCTAAAATAAAAGATAATCTATGACAGACATATAAATGAATAGATGAAATTTTTTTTATAATCACAGTTATAGATGACATTTGCTAATGTATCTGATGATTTGGAATTGTAAATGATTACTGAGTTCCTTTTTTGGCACTTCTGATGGCTCCTTGTTTGCCCTTCTTTTCTTGATCATTGAATCTTTGCTAGCAGATACAGTAGTAGTCATTACAAAAGTAGTGGCAGTACTTGAAGAAGCAGTAATGATTTTATTGGCTATAGATGACCTGTTTGAATCACCCACCTTAATGTGTGGAGACTCGGTTAAAGTAGAAGAGATAGTAGCATAAAAGTTTGTATCATTGTTATTATGTATGATTTGTTATAGTAGTTAAAAGTTGTTATGGCTTAGTGACATGATTATATGAAAATCCAGCCTTATTGGTATATGTAACTTATTAGAAAAGACAAGTGATTGAAGGGTAAGTGCTCATAATAAATTATGAACTAGTCAATAGAATAAGGTATAGTGTTTAATTAAGGGTTCAGTACAATGAATAAGCAGCGACATAGATATACATATGTTGACACCTATAATATGAAAAGTACATGGATTCTAGGCATGTAATATTATTGAAAAACATCCTTTTTTACTTTGATTCTATTGAAACTCTCTTTATTAGCATCTTGTCAACAAACAGGTCATATAACACAGACAATCATTCTATAATCTTAAAAAGATCCAAAGAGGTCAAATTGATACTACATTGAATGAGATATGAAGCAACTGTGGCTGTGCTATAGAGGATCGTTTTTAATAAATAACATGGTTTGTGTTTAACATAGACATATCTGTTCAATGTATCCTTGATTGTTTAACATAGATGATCAAAGCAAACGCCTGATGATTATTGATTTTATTTATTTACTTGTTTAAAAAAAGAAAGACAAAGATCACTAATTAACAAGAAAGGAAATGAGTGCAAAAATGAGCATGACGTGTTTGCGTGAGTTCAAATGCAACGCAAGAATATATTACATGTAATCGATTGTATCTGGCTGAATAAAGCACGGTGTGGTCCTATCTTAATTCGTTTGAATGAATAAAACGCTCTGATTTGAAGCTCAATTTTGAGTGAAGTTGACTATAGAAAGATGCTTAATAATTGGCGCATGTTAAAATAAGAATTGTACGACCTTTGTATTTGATTTAAATTTGGTGACAACAGACTATTTATTTGACCAATGAAGAAAAAATGATGTGTGGAGTGAAACAAAGATAAACCTTTTAAGTGATTGGACGATATTATCAGGTAATCATAAACAGAAATCCAATTTGAATAAAACGTGGTTAAATCTTTGTGTATCTCATGTTGATCGATTTAAACTTTTTTAACAAAACTTTTTAGCACTCTATGCTGTGATCGAGCTTGGTTGTATAACCAATGAATGCATTCTGTGTCATCTAAAACTCGGCTGATTTCTTTTATACCCAATATCCAAACAGTCCAACTTTCTGAGCTGTTTTTCAAGTTTGCTTCAGTCATCTTTGTTAAACAACGTATCGTGATGATTGTCTGATCCTTCAATGTCACTCTTTTTCTCAAGTAAATTTCTTTATTCTACACGTATTTTTAGAATAATCTCTATAAGCCTTCTTTTATTTACGGCTTGAAATGTATGAGTTTTGAAGGTTAAAGTCGTGATTTACAGAAAAATAATATTTGAATAATTGTTTGATTGATAATACACACTTGGTTTAATACGTTATTACTGATTTATCTGCCCATAAGCTTCTTTGTTGTAGAACAAGATGTCTCTTTATATTGAACTTTAATATACGGCAATGTAAAGCATTAGGACATTTGTAATTAAAGTATTTTCATCTAAAAATCTCTTGCTGTTAATTAATGTTACTTATAAAGTAAGCATCATGGGCAATTATCCATTTTGGGTTTATTTATAAACAGAAAAATGCTTTACATATAACCAAAGAAAAAAAAAAGTTGGTGAATATGAATTTAGAAAGACTTGTGTGTAATGTTTAAAACCAAGTTCTATCACTCCTTACTAATAACTTATCCAAGCTTCAATTTTGTAGCACGATGTGACATAGCAGCAATATGACTATCTCAAATACAATAATTATTTTTGTTTGCAGGATGAATGATGGTAACAAGCATACGATTAATTCATAAAATAGATCAATTTAAAATTGTTTGCAGCAATGATTCATCTCTTACTGTAAAAAAAAAAAAAGTCCCTGGCATACAAATAAATGCATCCTCAAGTGTCACAAAAAAGTTAATATTTTATAGATCCTCTTTTAAGTGTGCATAAATAATTGGTATAAAAAATACTTTTTTTTTTCCAAAATAAATCTCTGTGTAATTTGTATTTGAAATTGAATTTAAAGCATTTTTTTTTTTTTTCATATAAAATGTTGAGTGATATCCAAGCCGGTTTCTATTGTAGTCTGCCTAGTATTTGTGATACATAAATTATTGTGTTATTCATATGCTTTACTCAAATGTTTGTCACCTTCTTTTTTTAAATTTAACAATGTAATCAACCAGTTATTCAGGTTACACCAATTCTCATTCTTTTGCATGTGAAACCCGCCAAAGTCCACGCGAAAGAAATTTTTAGTAATGATTTATATATGTCCCCCCTTTCACTTCCTTTTCTTTCTTTTCCCCGCTATTTCTCTTCTTTCTTTTATATATTATTTATGGGTAGCCATCCATTTTATGAATGTCCACTTCGTTCTTCTTCTTTGTTGATTGTTAATAAAGAAAAACAAACTATTGTTACGGCAACTGATGAACTACTTGATATACTCGGTTATCACGAATCTAATCAGCTATTAGGGAAATCCATACAATTGTTAAATCCCATAAAGAAAGAATCGTTCTATTTACTCAAACATAAATCAACAGGCTATATACCCTTTGAAATCTGCATACATCATGATCCACTTGCCAACACGGTTGATCTTGACTATTGGCTTATACATCCAGTCAATATTACATCACAACAGAATACTGTGCTTGGTCCGGTTACCATACTTAGATTAAGCCCTTTTGGCACAATTGAAAATGCATATCCATCCATCGATTTTCCACAGATAAATAGTGAATTACAGCATCGACCTATCATGTCCTTTGTTCATGAATCTGATGTACGTCAGTTGTGTGAGAAGGTGAGCAAGACAAAGTACAAATCTCATCACACCCTGCGTGTCCGATGGTTAGATCGATCTTCTCATTCATCAAGCAACCAGAATAATTTTCAGTGGGTCATGATGACAGTTATGAATGCGCCTCGTAGATTATCATGCAACTCCTTTGATGATCTTCAGTCATGGCCAATTTGCGTAATTCGAATAGTTTATGAATCAGAACAGGACATTCAGGGTTTGAGAGCGCCCGCAAACTATTGTTGGAAGACAATTTGGTTAGATACATTACATGGATTGGTAGAGCAGGCAAGAAGTGGATCATTTGAGCTTTATCGGCTCGTTCAATCTATTCATCTAGCTCTCGATCAAGGCAAATCTTATCTTGTAGAATTCTTTGCTCATGCGCTCAGCTATTTATTGGATTTTGCCAATGAACTAAAATACTGTTACTTGTCCGAGATGGATAAAGTAGAGTGCGTGAAAATCAAGATGGAAAATAAAAAGAAGAACTCAAAGTATTCAAATATACCATCAATAAGAGTATATGATAATGACACTATTTACACAATTCCCTTCATCACAAAAGCTTTTCAACCTTCAAATTGGACTCACTATCGAAAATTCTAATATGAAGCGTATACATAATTTATATGACTTTTATGCACTTGCCTCCCCTTTTTTTTTTATATGTAAAACAAATTAATATTCTTTGTATATGTTGTAAATTCGTTAATAAGCTGTAAAATGTAAAGAAACAATAAACTCACTTAATGCACCCTTCATTTCATATGATTCTGTACTATTTTGGAAATCAACCACCTTTTCTCTAAATCATTTTGTCGTTTGTTTCAAGCTCAAACAATTCTTTTTTCATAATTTCAATCGCCGTTTGAGCAAATGGATAGCACAGTTGATAGACAATTTCCCTTGAATAACAGGAGTACTTTGAATAGGATGGATGATGATCCTTTGATTATATAGAAAAAGAATAAAAGTCAAAACTATTAATGAAAATAGAGACCTCAAAATCAGAAGGATAGACTAAGGATGATTAAAAAGCCAAAGCAAGTCCACGCCCTGTCTTGCTCTACACGGCATTTTTTTTGCATTTGACAACTGCTTTTGACCCCCTTGGGTTTTTCCATACAGTAAAATATATTTACATTCCGCACCAATCATCGTTATAGAACCTGTCAATTGTACAGAGAAGGTCATCCTTCAACAAACAACCAGCGACCTCATTTTTTTCTCTCTTTCACAGGAAAAAAAAAAAAGAGAAAAAGAAGTATTACAGTTGACATGTCAGAACAAGAGAAATTAGAAAAAAGACGCGCAAGGCGTCAACAAAGAATCTTGGCTTCTGCAGAAAGTCGATTAAACAAGATTACCGGAAGCCAATCAGGTAATGAAAAATAGAATAAAAAAAAAAAAGGACTAAAAAACTGGATACAAAACAAAAGGACTTCGACAGTCTCCAACGCCTTCACCGTCAAATTCAGTGAGCTCACTTCCAGAAGCACCTATCAGCAATACACTTGCCGAACATTATCCTCCACCTCACGACCCACGTCGTCAAAAGTACGAAGAGCGACCGGCCCTGAGTAAATCACAGCAGCATCGTCCAGTTGTTCAAAAGATGATTGAGGAAGAGCAGGCCAGAGAGTTGAGCGAAAGTGGAATTTTAGGAGGAAAGGTAACTCAGTTGCTGTTGGCAGCCATGTTACGACGAACAAATCCTCAGGAACGAATGCAGCAAAAGACAGCGGGCCATCCAGCAAATAAGTATTGGAACCTGTTACATTTTGTTTCCATGGCTTGGTTAGGAACATGCGCTGTCTATTATGAATGGTTGGCACATGGCGTTGGTGGAGTCGGTAGTCTTGCTAAAAGAGATAGATCATATTATGATGCAATCCATTTTGTAAGTTTTTCACAGCAACATAACCCCCTCTTTTTTTTGGCTCACAAGCAATCTCATTTAGTCTGTGTTTTGGAATTTTGTCTTGCTTCAACTCATATTGCTATGTGGTAGAAGGATTTATCAACCTGTAAGGATTTATAGTGATCTCAAATGATGTTTTGTACATCTAATTGACATCTTTTGATAGGAATACAGACCCACAGGTGAATCAACTTTCATGAGCATTGCCTCTGAGCTACCAGAGCCATTAAAGAGCTCAGCCTACTTTGTACAGAAGTACGGAGTAATAGCAAATAGTATATTTAGAGATTTGTGTATAGTTGTGTTTGTTGTAGGATTTGCGTCTCTAATAACAGCAATTGTTTATTAATATTGCTTGTATAATTTTGTTTTGCTTTTACATTATTAAAAAAATGCACAAACGCGTTTGTTCTTTTTCTTCTGCTGAATTAGAAGCGATTGATATTCATTTTATTACGTAAATATGTTATAATATTAGCCTCGAGCAAAAGGGCTTGATTGGTATTTATATAGACTATTTCTATAAATCACAGTTGATAAAATAAAAATACAAACACCTGAAGAGATGGCACCAGTTATAAATGTGATCGAGAAACAAGACATTCCGTGACACACATCGCCTGTTTGATGCTTTAATGCTTTACCATAAACAAAGCCAAACAGAAAGTTGTATAATTGGCTTCCTATAGCAGGTGCACACATGATCCATCCCCATGTTTTAACAAAATCCTTTTAAAAGGAAATACGAAATATGAGGAAGAATATTCTAATCTGATGTGTTCATACTTTCTTACCTTAATTACTAGCTCGCTGATAATAACAGGTCCAATACCAAATGATGTACCATATATAACAGCAATGACTATACTGTATACAAGTAATCCCTTTTCATCCGGTGCAAATACAGTCAATAAAACCATGGTGATCATGAAACTAAAAGCAGCAAACCAAATAAACCAAATCCTATGTATACCAGCTCTTTCTCTGATTAGGTCACTCAGTGCTCCAAACAGCACCCTTGAAAGACAGTTGAATACGCTAAAGATAGAAAGATGCAAGTTACGGAGATGTTGTATTTCACTCGGCGATATTCCATCTGCAGACAAGGACACTAGTATGCTTTCTATATTGGTTAAGTAAACATAACCTAGTCCTAGTATAACCAGTAGAGATAGACACAAAGAGAATCCAATGGGGGTTAGCAAGACAGCACAACCAGATATGTTCATTTCTGCGTCATCTTCGATCTGGATTGAATTTGTACCACTTATCACATTACTTGACAGTGACGGCTTTGAGTCAATTGAATCACTTTCGTACCATGTGGAGGAGGTGCTAAAACTGTGGATGCTGTCATCTGTCGAAGCGTAATTCACTGGCTTAGTTTGCGTGATAGGCTGTCGGATCGAAGGATGATCATGCTTTGTATCTGAAATAGGGCCCAAAATGAATGAACCCAAAAGTGTGACAAAGGTTGCTGTACATCCAAAAAATATTAAGAATCCAAGGGTGTTGTCACCATCCTTGGATCTAAAGAACTTGTCATTGATTTGAGAAAATAACAAGCCACTTATCCCTAAAGAGGCACTGGTGATTCCCAGACTCAGGCCTTGACATGACTTGAAATTATATGCCTATGATTACCATACTTTTAAAACAAATATGTTTTCATAAATTTTCCGTGTCCAAGCTAAGTTACCTGAGAATCTAAAGCACAAAGACATGATGCGGCACTAGCGGCGCCAATACATAAAAGATAAAATGAGCACAGGATGTAATTGCTTGATAAATAACCAATATAGGTCTCGACTAACAAGAACATAACTGAAAGTGATATAAAAGAAGAGATAACTAGCGTTCTATGATAAACGCAATATTATTATTTCATACATTATTTTCATGTTTATCAGATCTCTTATACTTTCTGCAACCCAAGTAGACTGCTAGCCATGCGCACAATGGGCTCGAAAAAGAAACACCCACAAAGACAGCTGTGCTGACCATGCTGTTCTCAATTGAGCTCCAATGAAAGTGCTTTGCGAGAGAAGGACCATAGATAGGAAAGACATATTGCGGTCCCGACACGTTGACCACACAGAGTGCGGTTATGAACGAAAGGAGAAGGGTATCCTTTTGATTTTGCATGAAAAAAGAAAAGAAATGGAGAAATTATAAATCAGAATTTCGCATAAATATAGAACTGATAACCGGACTTTTCAAATAATTGTAATGCACACCTTACCTATAACTGAAATAAAAACCAACTTAGCCAATAGCGTCCTGAGGTTGTTTCTGTAGTCATAATCATTTCTACTGCCTTCACAAAGTTATTTCCGGAAATGAAATTGAAATCAAATTGCTTCACCTCCAAGGCCTACTAAGAGACCAATTGTAAATCGGCGTGTTCTATCTTTACACTCTGTTGCTAGAGAACAACATACTCTTATTGCGTCTAATGAAGCTTTTGAGGGTCTATCATTAAAAATATGGATGCTTCATCTTAATAATCCATTCATCCGTTCAGTTAATATTTGCCGTAAAAGCCCCACTTTTTTCATAACTGCTGATAAGAAAGTAGTGATTATGAAAATAAAACCATTGCGGTGAGTATATCAGAGAGCAGATGTGCAACAGCCAATCACGCTCGCATTGCCCCTGAATTGTATAAATTGCTGAAGAAATAAATAGGAGTTATGTTTAATTACATAAGAAAAGCAAGGTGGAACTGAAGCCATATACTATTAAAGACGGCAAGCAGTTTTTAAGTAATCTGGTTTAGTTACGGTAATAAAAGAAGGAATACATGTAGCAATATGGGTCCCTTTATTTATTTGTGCAGATAAAAATGAAACATGATCACCAATGCTCAAAGAAAAAAAAAAAATAGCATAAAAAAGGCGCTGCTGCTGCTTTATTTTATTTTCCTTTTTCAGTGTCTATAATAAAATCAAGCTGATGTCTGGCATTTGGCACCAAACAATACAGCACAAAAATAAATTTAAAGTCAGTAAACTGCAAATACTTTAGAGCTAAATAAAAACTGTGTAATAAGCATATATCATAGAGAAGTATCGACTTGTCTACTTTGAGATTTCCTTCATACATTCCTAGGTAGTTTCAGCTTAACTTTAGAAATAAGCTTATAGTTGCTATATAAATCATAATTTTCTTCATAAATTTCATATGCATTTTTGAGATTGATTATTATTGAAGTATTCTTTGTAAAGACAATAAAAAATGTTTATAGGCCGTGTACTTCTTAGAAAGGAAAACAAATTACTTCGTTAGTTTATATACAAGCTGCTTTCAGCCCCTAATTATTAAATATACAAGTTCAAAGACATTAAAGCTTGGTTATAATGCATAAGGCTATCCAACACTTGATTAATGCAAAAAATTCTAATAAGATATTTTCGCGTTATCATTAAAGAATGTACGCCTGACTCTTAGTCATATCAACTGATTATAATTATATTTGTACATAAATCGAGTATGTTAAATCCCTATAACGAGTACATATAAAAGGCGTATCTTTTTTTTTTACTAATGCAGTTTATTTTATATTTTCAATCCCAGTGTAACCCTTTCTTTTCTTCTTTTTTGTAACATTTTTATTGTATCTTTTTAATTGTATTTTATTTCATTATGAATTTATCAGATATTGTAGATAGAGCAGCTGCAGAAAAGCGGGGATCTTTGGATAACTTGAACTCTTTTTTACCACAATCAAATAATCCCAGTAGCAGCAAAGAAGAGCAAAGATCTTCTAACGAAACAAAAATGTTTAATACTAGCGTACCAGCATATACCTTTGCATTCTCTCCACCACATCAAACACAGGTATCTAAAAGAAGCAGAGGACTGAAATGATAGAGCCAAAGTCTGAGAAACTTACTGATAAAGATCTTTTTATCTTGAATTTAGCCACCTATTACAGCTTGGACAGAAAGAGCTAAAACCATACGAAATGAACCTGAAAGAGTATTTCTTATACCACATAATGCGCCTCAAAGTTTAGAACATACATTACTAAAGCAAAACAAAACAATTACACCAACTTTAATTGACTCGCATTTATTACAGCAAATTGAAAAAAATAAAGTAATGCCATCAAATAATCAATCACCAATTCAGCAAACATCACATAGAATACCAAAAAATAGTACTCTAGAGCAATCAAGGAGTAATTTGAATCAAGCAAACTTACAACAGCAGACATCAAACACAGCAGCTTCAATCACTACGAATGGCGATGCTACTCCATCACTGTCTTCCAGCATCCAAACACCCTCCAACCCCACCATACCAAACCAATCAATATGTAGAGAGAATATTCCAGCTTCAAATTCTAAAGTCGGGAACGCTCTAAAAAAAATAAGAGAACAAGCCTATTCATTTTCAAAGTTGACAGTAACCGGCAGAAATGTTTCGGCGGAGAATATCGCAGATGGATATGTTCAGTTTCTAGTATCGCATGATCCTCGTTACCTAGAAAGTCTGTCGTCTATGCTTAGTGCTAAACGCAAAATTCTAACAGTACCCAAGACTAACACTCATGGTATAGCTTATACAATATGGGACCTATTCTGTTCAATATCAAGGCTTCAGAAGAAAGAGGTTTGTGTATACAAAAGAAGAGGAGATGCTTCTTTTTATCCCGCCTTTCTCTGATAATTTATCCTCTTTTGCTAGATAAAAAATTGGTCACAGTTAGTATCCATGCTTGGCTTAGATAATGCACATGGTCGTCCTCAATTTGCACAAAGAATAAAGCGTTGGATGCATAAGCACAAAATTGATTGTTATTTCAACTATTTACTAGGAAACGATTATGATTTTCATAATCCTCAATCATCTCGAAATAAATCTATTCTGTCGGTAAATCCCACTCCAAAGCGTAAAGGAAAAGAAAAAGAAGGTGTTGTTGAAGAGGACGAACTGGAAGGAGCAGACATGGATTATGTGAAAGACAATGATGTTGATTATGAGGAGGAGGAAGGACAAAGAGCAAGGCCGCTCATGTTACCACCTGGAGGCAAAAAGCGTCTGAGACATAACAGCGATCCAGAAAAAATGATTCAGGCTGCTAGAAATTTTATCAAACAACGTAGGGATAATGATTCTGATGGTGAAGAGGAAAACACTGAGAATGAAAGAGAGAAAGTCTTGCTTAATGGAAGGAATGAAAGGAAGAGAAAGGATGATGAGCAACAGATGAACGGTCAGAAAAATAAAATTGGACCTCTGTCTAAAGTAGAAAATAGCAATGAATATGTTCATAATCATTATCAGCAAGAGAATGAGGACGATGAAGATGAACTAGAATCAAGCGCTTCTTCCTCAGCATCGCCTGCTATAAGACAAATGGAAATACCAATAAATAACGCTATCAAGCGTTCATCGACATGCAATAATTGTGATATGCTTGGAGCAGAAATCATGTCCCTCAAAAAGGAAGTGACTAATCTCAAATCATATATGTCAGCGGTTGAAGATAGTTTAACAAGACAGAAAAAAGTTGTTGAAACAAGTCAACTATATATCAACCAACTGTTGTTAGAAAAACTAAAATTACGTGGGCATTACACCAAATGGAAACAGAAGCTTGCAAAGGATATATTAGATGGCCCAACAATACCCGAAGAAGAATGATATGTTCTCAAACAGAAAATACACTTTTTTCCGATTTTTATATGCTTTTTATTAAAAGTATCTGTTGAAACCTGGGCGATAAAATACCCACCCACCCGGCCTAGTTCAACGGCAAATAAAAAGAAGAGAAATGGTAAACTTCATCTTGAAGAGAAAAAAAAAGTGCTTTGTTCCAATTGAAAGATGTTAAAATCAATATGACAGGTGGTGCCATCTTCTTGAAATATGAATCTTTTGATTTTCTTTCTGTTCAAGGTTATGTATCCATGGAAGAAGATTTTTCCATAAATAATTGACATTCACTTCTTGCCTGCTATTGCCCTCTTAAAAGAGTCGAAATCCTACAACGTAAAAGCAACACAAGCAACTGCACCATTCTTTTCAAATTTATAAACTCGAGTAAATACACCAGTCTTGATATCCATCTTCTATCATATGGATGACTCGTGTGCCTCTTTTCCTGTCTATATTACTTTAGAATGTGCACGTTTTTGTTATTTTGAAGGCATTTACAGTGATTGTTTAAGCATTAAAAAGGCACAATTCTTAAATTTGATCAATCGTTACACGAACATATGACATATTTTGACTGACCATCTCATCAAATAACCTTTCTTCTTTCTGTTTGTCTAAACCATAATGTCCGATTCAGCAAAAACTAAGCCTAGTGTTATAGTAAAAAGGATAAACATACATTCTCTGTATGGACTTTATTGATATTTTATTGGCATCTTTGAGTAAAGAACTCGACTTTAGCAGGAGCAGGAGCAGGAGTTGTAGAGATATTGATTATGCAGGTTTTTATTTTTTTATAAAAAAGCAATGCCATAACATGAAAAATATAAACAACTTGTACATAGCCTACAGATGTTATCAAAACCAGGTTTCAGGTAACATACAAATGAATAATTTTTTTTTTTAAAAAAAAAGGAGACATATATCTGATACACACAAAAAGTCTACTAAAGCGTCAGCTCATTATAAGCAAGGCATAGCAAAAGCTTTTAGTAATGTGTTCAAGAATGAAGGATTTAGTGGTAATAGGATAAAAAAAGCAATAAAATGTGAACATGTAATGTTTACTCTAGACATGCAGCGTTTTATCGAGGAACATTACCTGTTCTCTGTATAGCAGGACCAAGAATCTCGTTACAATATATGGGTTTAGCATTTTACAAACCTATCTTTGAAAAATTAGAGGGAAAATTGATACCAGCACACAGTTCAGCTGGTTTAGCAGGCGTAAGTGCTTTATATTAAATGAACACGTTCTTTATTTATACTTCTTTAAAGATCTGTACAGGAATTACTCAAGCTGTTACTCTCGGTAGGTAGCAAATCTATTGATTTAGGAAATGATTAACAAGTAGTATCACAGTAACCCCACTAGAAATGATTAAAGTCAGACAGCAAACTGAAATGGTACAAAATCAAAAGGATAGAAAATACCATGGCTTGATCAATACCGCATCCATTATTGTTCGTCAGGAAGGGTAATGATAATAATATGCAATAATATCTGTCGTCTATAAAAGCTTATGCAATTATATGCAGTATTACAAAACTTTATAGTGGTCTTTTAGCCACCGTTGCACGACAATCTTGGGGTAAGATTCTTTTTCTTTTCTTCTCTCATTCACTGCTAATGACGCTATCTTAAAGGACTCTTGGTCAAGTTCTCTGCCTATGTTGAATTAAAAGCCATGTTTCAAAGAACTTCGGATAGTCCAGATGCACCTTTACAGCCTTGGCAGCATATGGTAAGTGTCGTGATAAGTCTCAATTCTTTCTGTGCAGTTGTTTACCCGTAAATAGTTCAGTGGAGGTATGGCCAATGTGCTTGTGGGTGTCTTAAATTCACCACCGGATGTAGTAAAAACAAGGTGAATTATTTATAATCAACGCATAAACAAGCACAAAAGGCTTAAATTGTAAAAACATAGAATGCAAGATGCAGAAAGGACTTATAAGAGTACTTGGGACTGTATAAAGACCATGGCTAAGCAAGAAGGACTTACATCTTTCTTTCGTGGATCATGGCTTCGTATCATCCGTATTGCTCCAGGTAAAAGGATTAAACATAAGATTATCTAGTTTGCTTAACTAGTCTACAACAGGAGGGGCTATTCAATTTGCGGTATATGAACAGTTATTGATCTTATTAAATTCAAAAAAGTAAAGCTTAAAGATGACAATCACAACTGTTTTGCAATAAAATGGTGATTATTCTATTTTCTGATAAGCATTGTTCCATCTAACCAAAATCAAATAAAATACTAAATAGTCTTGTAGACTTAGCATGAAAAGTTTTTGTGAGAATAGTTGTTGTCGCTGCCTGCATTTAGATTATCGTTGCATGTGTTTGATTTATTCAAGATCAACCAAGGGACAATTCACATTGACATATATTTAAAGAGGATAAATCTTGCTTGATACACAAAAGTGAGGGAGAAAAGGAAAGGGACAAAGATGGAAAAGGAAAAGGGAGCGAATGTTATTTTCTTTAGGGACATAAAAAACCAACAATGATTTGCTCTAACGAATTTAAGTTTTATTGCACGGTAATATAAAATTGGTTTAACAAAAAGAAAGCTTTTATTAGTTTATTCGATGCATTAAATGCTTCAGAATAAATGGGAACATGCAGAAAAAGGAGGAGAGGAGAATTAAAAGGAGTAGGGGAGACGGTATAAGTTTATGTCAAAATATTATTGTAAACAACAATAGATCCATAAAAAAAGCCTATAAAATATAGAGGGGTATGTATTAAGGTTATAAACATTATTTGTAATTAATAATAGCTTCATTTTTTTTTTAAAAAAAAAGAAAGAATATTTTTGAATGAATAACGAAATTGATTTAGTATATTGACAATGTATGAATTAGGAGTGAGAGAGGCTGTATATGCTTTGTTCAACAAAGCGTTAAGAAACCATTCATTATTTACTTGTATACGGTCTCCTTATTCCTTTTTCTTTTTTCATTAAGGTGCTACGGCTTGACTATGACGAATAAGACCAATATGAGTAGACCTGGCTTCACGTTCTTTCCAGCCATGGCTGTTCAAATCAAGAGCTACAGATCTCCAAGCCTGCTTGAACAATTGCTTATGCTTTTTGATAGATCCTAGCAAGTCGTGATCTTCATTCGTACAGCGGCTTTTCTTGAGGGAAGACTTTGCACGCAAAGTCTTAAAACGACCCCAGCAGCAACCACGAGAGCGATGAGGCAAGTATTTAGCCGAGATCATTGCCCAAGATAAGCCTTGTAAGTAACCTTTTTCTAACAAGTAGTCTTCAGTAGCCGTCCATGGCATACGGGTTTGCGGTTGAGGTTTTGTTTTGCGTCGAGGTGTAAAAGATGTTAATACGGTATTTGATGAAGAAACTGAAGAGGCACTTGACCAAGTCGTTATAGGTGAAGTTGGACAATAGTCAAATTCTTGCTTTTCGTATTGTTCAATCACGTTAATATCGTTTAATAAATTCTTTATATCCATTTTATAAGGTCTAAGTTTTTTTTTTTGTAAAATGCTTATGTAAATGCAAATATATGAACAAAAAATGATAATATATACTATTTGCAAGCAAATGATATATAAAGGTATATAGAAAGAAGATAAAGTCGATTTATATATAAAAAAGAAAAAGAATAAAAACTGTTATTTATATTTCTTTCTGTTACTCAAGCCCCCTACAAAAAGGCATTGTTTAAGCAAGATCAACAAATCACCTCGGTAATGAAGGCTTATGGGGGGTATGACTATAAATGTTACTATTTTAACAAACAGGCTCCT
The DNA here is from genome assembly GCF_000149305.1 of Rhizopus delemar RA 99-880. Taxonomy (NCBI): domain Eukaryota; kingdom Fungi; phylum Mucoromycota; class Mucoromycetes; order Mucorales; family Rhizopodaceae; genus Rhizopus; species Rhizopus delemar. The sequence continues at coordinate 625,896 of NW_027137833.1, forward strand.
ATAGATTCCTTTTACTTCAGTATAGTAACCAACCTGTCTTAATAAGGAGAGGGCATACATTAAGGGGGAAGGAATTGGGCATAATATATGTACGCATTTTTTATATCATGACTTTATAGTAAAAGTAACCATAAAAGGGAGGAAATATCATACAATCTCAAAAAATAAAAAAGCATGTAAAGTAAGTTCAAATCCTCCCCTTTTGTGAAACAATTTGTCAAAAATACTTGTCAACTACATTACACAACATTTGGCATGCGGCGATGATGACACGATTAAAAATAAATTTTATTTATAATAAAATATTTTAATGAGCACGCGGTGTCTTCAGCCTAATCACTTAAGCCAGATCAAAAGGAGCATGAAGGAATAAAAAAAAAAACACCCTTTGAGAGCAAGGGCAAAAAAAAAAGAAAGAAAATGGATATGTAAGGAGGGGGAGGTGTGTCGTAGGCATGTAATGATATAATGATATTTCCCATATTACTTACAGATTGAAGTTATGATAAATTAATTGGCCGATTGGGCTGAATACTTTTATCAATGTTGTAAAGTAAACTGACCGGCGCTTTACAAAAAAATAGCGCATTTTATTTTTTAATGATACAGTAAATATAATCTGTATCCATATAATTGTATCTTTTTCATATAGGCTCTACTAAGAATCGGAATGTAATGCATTTAGCTAATATTCAAAAGACTGAAACCGTTACTTACAAAAATCCTAGGAAAAACGGTTGAAAGGATTATAAAAATATCTAAGCACAGTGGAGTCATCGTTTATTGCGCGATTGGATTGTTTGGGGAACAAGGCTCTGTGAAGTCACAAGAGGAGGCAGGAAGTCTAAAATCTTAGGCGAGAAGGATGCCAGATCGATGATAAATCACATCAGAAAGAATCACTATTCATCTGGCCGAAATTGGGAAAAATTTCCGACAAATTAGAGTGTGGGGAGAAACCACTGAGGCCATTGACAAGGACCATTTAAGATTTATATTTAAAAGTGAAAGGACTGATATACTAAGTTGGAGCTATTATATGCAGTATTAATTTTGAACTGGTTGTTATAAATAAAAACCACAGGAAAGGTACTAACTCTGTTCAAAATGTATGTGAGGGCCCTCTGCTTTGCTTTATAGGCGGTCATAAAGATCTCATCCTTATGGACGGCAGTACACTTGTTCACTATTCGAAAGTAATCCAATAATAGAAGCAGAACAAAAGGAGTGTATATTTATTGTGTCCTCCACAGTTGCCTGGTTTAAGACCAATCGAAAACACAGAAGATAAATGTCAATGTAAAAAAAAAAGTCAAGCTCTTAGATATATTTATTAATGAATAGAGCAATGTTGAGGTAGACATGTGGAACTCACTTACAGAAATTATGCTTCAGCATATTCAAGCAGTTATTGATGCCGAGGAAGGTCGTACCTGGTGGTAAACAACCTACATTTTTGTAAATAACAAGCATTTAATACGGATACAGTATTATTATGTTCGCTAAGAGCTAAGTAATCAAAAAAAAATCTGGTTTTTGCTAAAGCAATTCTATTATACACAAAAATTCTGAAAGTTATTTTAAGCATTAAAAAACTTCGAAAAGTAAAATTTACTAGCCGACCAACTAATTTGCTTGATAAAAGTTTTTGAGAAATCTTGTACAGAATATATGAAAGGGCTGAGTGGCGTATTCACATAGAAATCATATAGTTGCGGTTATGCAGGTAAATAGTTTGTGATATCTAAACTAAAAATAGAAGACTTTTTATATATATATTATTATAAGCATTTTGAAAAATGAATATTTGAAGACTTTTCTTCTAATGAAATCAAGGCGAACATTATATCAAAAGGAGAAGCAGTATAAATAGGAGGGTTCTAATAGTAAAGAAAATGAAAAAAGAGTTTCTCTAATATTATTCAAAATACGATCGATTTAGAAGCAAATATCAGAGATCAAAAGAACAAAAAAGATATTGTTCTCAGCTGGGAAAGATGGTTAATTGATCACTATTGGTTAAAGGTGATGGGTTGATGATTTCATTACTTTTATCGCCTTTAAAAAAGTGTTACAGGCTGTGTTTGCATGCAAAAAGGGCGTTTACTTCTTTTTTTAGAATTGTACCTCTCCTTTCATCTTTTGACTTCTTTTTTCTAGAAGGGTTCTTTAAACTTACTAGAAGAGATTACACAAAACTTCTAAACAAAATTTCAAACCTAGATTACTATCTCTGTAAAATATATATAAATTAGCTCAGGGGATTAAGGGAAAGTAGTGTACAATGAGCAAGCGTTTGAACTAATATAAAAATGGATGCTCATGATTTAGTATGGATACCTGTGTGATGATTTTGGATACAATTTTAGTATGTTGAAAAGGAATATCTTGGATAACGAATAGTCAATAGAAATACCAGAGATACCATAATGAAGTGGACACCACCGTAGCAAAAGATTGAGTACTGAAACGAGAGAAGGAGCGTAGAGGCTCTAAAGTATGAAGGAATGCATTATATGTTCTGGGTGGATGTTGTTGTCAGATTAGAATTTCTGAAGGATGGTTGACCAAATGGGGTGCTTGCGGGGGTAGAGGACAAGAAAATGTTCAGTAGTATCAGTGTATTTTTGACAGAGTCGACATTGAGCAGTTTCCACAGCTTGAATTGTGTGCAGGTAAGACATTGTTGGTATCTTGATATTGAGCACCCTATATCAGACAGCACGAGCTTGCAGGAGCATATTAGCATTCCAAAATAACTTTAGATGACGTTCGGAGACCTTAATCTTGGACTGGTACATTAAGGAACTATTGATTGCTCTAAATTTAGCTGAGGAAAATTTTTGCCACAGAGGATGGGTACAAAATTGATGAGACAGGGAGACAGCTGTCTGATCATTTTCGAAATTCGGTAGATCCTTCAAAATGTATTGTCATAAAAAGGGGTGTATCAGTACAGATCTACGCTGTAGTATACCCTTATACAAGCGTTGACATAAACCCAGTTTCGTTAGGTACTGAAGACAATTTAATCATGTTTTGTACCTATTACAACTTTAAATAAAAGTCGCCAACCGTGTAAACATATGTATTTGTTGAAAATTCATACTAATTTCTCTTTGCATTTTCCTTCTTCGACAACTCCTATCCTTCCCAATACAACTGGTCAAGATATATCTCACAACAATTCATCTGAAACAGTTACCACCTCTGTGGTTAACAGAAAAAAAGAAATCGCTAAAAACCGCATGAATATTAGTTCGACACTGAAGTATGCTAATTCTGATTTATTAAGACTACCTACATATATGACTGAAGAAGAAGCAACAATAATGCATGAAAAATATAAACACGCCCTTCAATCTGTTCAACAATGAAAGATAAGTATCAGACCCATTTTCGTAAATCCAATACTCAACTTTAGAATAAAATAAGATATTAAATAAAATAAGATGTTAAATAAAGCAAGATATTAAATTTTCATCCCAAAAAAAAAAAAAAAAAAAAAAAAAAAAAAAACTCCTTTAGCCGAATTCTCAAAGGCAGTACAAGGAAGAACTCGCAATTTAGTATTAGGAAAAATCAAACCATTGTTGACAACATCATTACTATCATGTGCTTTAGAAATATAAATTTCAAGATAACAGCGGGGACTATCATTCAAAGGAACGCGTGCATAAACATTGAGATGTTGTTCCTTGAGTAACATCATACTCTGTTGGTCAGTATATTTGTCTCTGCAGTTCGAAATATCGATCAAAAATGCGCCTTTCGTTCTAGACGATCTGAATACTCTTTGCCTGTAAAGTGTTTAAGGTCGAATCATCGTCAATATGAGGATGCTCAATATGATTATACAACAAGGACACTCTATTTGCTGCTGTTACTGCTTGAGCATAAGATTTGTATCTAGCTTTACGATTGGGTGGAGAGAATGTAGGCTCCACCACCTGGAGAGACTGATAAGAATTAGAAAGAACCATGGCAGTCAGTAAGGTGGGTAAAACCTTCGTTATAAGTAAAGTGGGTGACCTTTATATTCCGCCGTCAATCCATGATCTTCACGATTTTAAAAACACATGAAGCTTATTTTATACATGGAAGGTATATTGCCACTTATTTTTTTGAAATGTTGGATTACTAAGAATTGCTTGTCCACTAGTCTTTTTTTAATAGCATGATTAATGATATCCCAACAGCTATTGCAAGACAAAAAAGAATCAAAGAAACGGAAAGATACGACACCCAGATACCAGAGTCAGATTTCGAAAAAGATGATGCTCTCGAACCAGTGGCTTTTTGGTCTCCAAAAGTCGACAGGTCTTATAAATCTACTCTACCCAACTAACTTCAACTGCAATAGTCATCTCAAACTCACAAAAGTCATATCTATACTCGTGTATTTACTTTATGCTATTCTTTTATTTGTACGAACTATAATATGACTTTTTTTTATTAAACTATGACATTCAAAGCTAAAGTAAAAACCTATAAATATCATATCTGCTTTCATAGTCTTCATAACTATAGAAAATGTTATACTTCACCTAATGTATCCAAGCCTACTTACCAAGTAGCTACTACTGTAGTGACTGTTGCATAAACTAAGGCGCGAATTTTTTCGCGTTTTTTACTTAATTTTTGACGGTTGCTCTTTTTGGTATTTTCTGCGCACCTTTTTTTTTCCATTTTAATAAATTGGTACCTTACAAAAATGCCACCTTATTCACCTCAGCGTTCTCCCAAAACAAATAATGTATATAGCAAACCATACAGCCCTTCGAGAAGCCCTGTGCATCGTGTTCAATCTACTAGAAGCCCAATTTCTCCTAGAACGGGTACGCCAAAGAGCATTATTCGGAGTAATCTAACGCCATCGCCAAAGCGAAGAACACAAGAAGATTACTCCTCCATGACACTAGAAGAATATATAGCTATTGGAAAGCAAAATACCCCTAAATCTGAAGCAAACAAGTCTCCAACACGATCAAAACCTCTAGAATCGTCGACACATTCCACAGATCTTCGTGATCAACGGATTCGGGTATGCGTTAGAAAAAGGCCCCTTAATAAAAGTGAGGTGTTGTCCAAGGAAAAAGACATTGCACAATTATCTGGATTAAGGACAATAGATATTCTTGAACCAAAGTAAGAAAGATAAAAAAATATTTATTGAAATATTTAGTGACTCATAATAAAAAGGGTACGAGTGGATCTTACGCAGTACATTGAACAGCATTCATTTACATTTGATAATGTTTTTGATATTGACAGCTCTAATATAACAGTAAGTCAATGAACAAAAATAGAGTATATTATAAAGATGAATGATAGATTTACCATAGATTTACCAAAAAACAACAAAACCTTTAGTAGAACATATGTTTGAAGGAGGCAAGTCAACTTGCTTTGCGTTGTATTGTATTTTTTTTTATTTTTTTTTTTCATGATCTAATTTAATGTACAATAGTGGGCAAACAGGATCAGGGAAGACATACACCATGCTAGATCCAAAACATGGTCTCTACACATTGGCAGTGATGGATATATTTAGGCTGTTAAATAGAGGACGTTACTCCCACCTATCAGCATGGGTCAGCTATTACGAGATTTACCAAGGACAACTGTATGACTTGTTGAACAGCAAAAACAAATTGATACCCAGAGACGATGGAAAAGGAAATGTAGTAATAGCAGGCCTAAAAAAAGTACAAGTTAATAATGTGGATACGTTAATGAAAGTTTGCGATTATGGTAACAAGGAGCGAACAACGAACAAAACAATAACAAATCAATCATCTTCAAGATCACACGCAATACTGCAGATTTATTTGAAAAAAAATAACAAGGTGCATGGAAAGCTAAATTTTATTGACTTAGCTGGTAGTGAACGAGGTACAGACAGAGGCAAAGACAGTGATGCAAAAGTTAGAATGGAAGGTGCCGAAATCAATCGAAGTTTATTAGCACTGAAGGAATGCATCAGAGCCCTAGATCAAGAGCAAAAGCGAGCGCCTTTTAGAGGAAGTAAGCTGACGATGGTGCTTCGAGATTCATTTTTAGGAAATTCTAAAACGTGTATGATTGCGACTATATCACCAAATACATCTAATAGTGATCACACATTAAACACTTTGAGATATGCTGACAGGTAAAGCGGTGCGCATATAGCAAGATATATTACTAACACAGTGTAGAATAAAAGAGTTTAAAGGTGAATCCGACACAAGATTAGCATGTTCGGATGTGCAGGATGCACCAGAGATTGAATTTATGGATACTCAGGAAGATATTACTGATGAAAACACAGCACTTCCACAGATAACAAAGGAACACGTAAAGAGTTTTTTGAATGAACATTGGATTGAAATTCATGAAAGTGAAGAATATCTGAAAATAGCAAAAGAAATGCTGCGTGATATTAATTTAGCCTCAATGGATTCAGATGATTTTTTTGTAAAATATCGAGATTATTTAACAAAACTATATAACTTGTTGGAAAAGAAACTTTTTACAATTCAATGTTTACAAAACAAGATTAAAGAAGAGCTTTGTTCTGACGATGAATAATAATAAAGGGATTGTATTTATGTATTTATGCTAATGAAACTGTTTTCTTTTTGTATACATTTCTAAGTTCTTTAACAATTTCGGAGGGAAAAGGAGGTTGCGTAAGATCTGGCTTATATGTAACAGCAAGTACATCATCAGCTGCTGTTGTAAATTGTTCTTCCCCACTTTGGTTATTGTATTTTCTTTCAGGTTTAGGAATTTCGATCTCTGTGCCCTTTACAAATCTTGTCCAACGGGAAACAATACGTCCATCCTCCAATGTCTTTTCAATTTTACGTCGATCAATACGAGTAGGCATCCTAAAAAATTGTAAATTAGCCGGGATTAATATAATTATACTGTATGTTCTTTTTTACTGTGTATCAGGATGAAGAAGCATAACGTTTGAATAATGAATAGGCATCTCTTTTCTAAAGATACCATCAGGTAGAGCAGGCTGCTTTGGAACGTGCTTTTTTGCCTGTCAAATCAAACTAGTGTTAAAAACAGGTTTTTTTTTTTTTTTTTTTTTTTTTCTCGTTAATGTTCTTCATTTACCAATTTTTTCCCCTCTACAATCAAAGTGTTTGTTTTGCGATCAACAGATTTCACCTCGCCTATGGTATCTTTATCCTTTCCAGCGATAACTGCAACCTAATTTTAAGATTTAATATTTTCTGCTTTAAGCATGTTTTGTAATCTGTAGCATACTTTGTCTCCAGTAACAATGTTCCATTGTGTAATTCTGTCCTTAGGCTTGACCCATTGGTAGTTGGGGGCTACACGGGAACTAAGGCCTTTAGATCTAACTCTGTGCATATTAAGCAAAAAGAAACAATTTTCCCAATATTATGGGGGGCTTGCTTTTTAAATTAATCCCCTCATTGTGACTTTTACCCTGCTCGCTGAAATTCAATTGCACTTGTAAATATATCGTCTCAACTAGCGTTAAGTTTTTTGAGGTGATGATACAAGAAGAGCTATTTTAATGCCTGGCTAAGGATACAGTCCTATATGCAAAATGTTTTCATAGACGTGATCATAAGTAATTTATTATATTTGGCGTTGTTTAATTACAACTCGAGTCATCATATTTGAGAACTCACTTGTTTTCCCATTTTTCCTTCATCACAAGTTATTGCAATAAAACCTGAACTACTTATCAAGCTTTATTTCTTCAAAGGTGTCTTCTTCAGCACCTGTATATTTCATAGAGATGGTTGAGCTCTCATATAAATGCTTGAATTACCGTAGTATAATGAAAGCAAATCACAATAAACCTGTCATTAGTTTTGTCCGTCTGATCAGTGGCATCTTTCCATGTTCACAAAAAACGTTTCCTTTGTCGTCTTCAAAAAAAAAGAGTAACTCATAACTTTAATTTCTTAGAATAGGAACCCAAAGCGCAAGTATATTTCTCATAAATTTGTAAGTAATTTTGATACAACTCTACAGCCAAACACAAAATAAGGAATTGGTATTTAAAAGATACATGTAATTTTAGGAAATCATGCATCTTTTATTTAATCTGAACCTTAGCTTCAAATTAAATATGTCGCTACAAAGCAAGTAAAAAATAATCTGCTTTTTCCCCTTTTGTAATAATTTTTATGTAGAAATGAATTTCTGAAAATAAAAAAGGTATGGAGAAATGTTTGAGCATTTTCTGGACTTTTTTATGGACATTAAAAGTTTCCGTTATATGATATCATTATCGAAATTATACTACAAATCTTTTAAATTTTGTCCTTGATGAATTTACCTATGCTCAATATGTTAGCTCAGCAAAACTAAGCTGTCCTCATATTTCAAAAGATGCAGTAACTAAAAAAAGCTCCTAGCAATAAATACGGTTCAAATCATAGTTCTTGAATTTGTCATCAAGGAATAACAAAAGCCGAGCTAATTCTTTTACTAGCCTGACCATTGTGTCATATTCGTAGTCCATACCACGATTTCAATTATTACTAGAAGTCTTAAGTAAGGTCATCAATCGCTTTTGACAGGTGCTTACAATTGATTTGACAGAATGTGCTACTCTTTTACCAAAGCAACAATATTCTCGCTAATTTGATATTTTAAAAACTTTAGGTTCATAAAAAACGTTAAAATACATTTTCGGTTGGCTTAAAGTATGAGACGCATCATTTATGTGTGCTTTAATATCTACTGTTTTACATCGTTAATAGTCTCCAACTTCTAAAGGTTGATTAGTTGCCCAACAACCAAATGACTCATAATTCATATCTTATCAATACAAAAGATTCTCTTGAAGATATATCTTTCCGGTGCTATTCGCTTTCGAGCTACTAGTGTTTATAAAATGAAACTGATTCGGAACATTACGATTATACTGTTACAAGCAAAAGGAAAGAGCCCAATAGTTCTAATAGAAACATATATAAATACGAGGAAGATTAACTTCATTTCATATCACTTTTTTTTTCTTCTATTTACAACCTGATTTATGAAAATGCTTATTCAAGCTTTCTGTCTTCCTGTCAACCTTGATACCAGACTCGGTATTCTATCTAACAGTGACTTTATTACAAATTCTCTTTACGAAAAACAAGCTAGCTATCTTCTTACTGCTGAAAATATGAGCTCATTGCTAAATAAACGTATGGATACAACAACCGATCACAATGTTAGGGTAATTTGTAACATTACTATTGTATGAAAATAAGTATAATCAGTATGCTCTTATATAGCTTGTTGTTAAATTGAATTCTACCGAGCTATTCTACTTATTCCATCCGGAATTTATTGACGCTTTGGACATGCTATCCAAAGCAAACAAAATTGATACAGTAGTTAGTTATAATGAAACTCCTGAAATTTGTTTGATTGGGCCTGTTGTTGGTGTTGAGATAGCCCAGGTTCAACTTCAAGTCTTGTTTGACAAACTAGTAAGATTATCTTAGTCTTAGTTCCGAACACATGAAACTAATGCATTTTATAGTCTGGCCTTTGTATTGGTTCTATGTACATTCCTCTTCACCTTCAACTTCTTCTTGCTGGTAGTTTCTGCAAACATATTAAAGCCGTTTCACAGAAAACAGGCGTAAATATTTACTTGCAACATCCTCTTAGTCAAACGTTTGGATGTTTTGTTGATCCTTATGACATTGGTACTGTTTATATGTCCGGTGAGATGGAGCAGATTGAAGTTGCCAAATTTTATTTACGGATGTTAATGGATCAAAAGGTAAAAAGAAGCAAACTAAAAATTTCTGTCCTATACATATTTAGTAGACGTACTTTGATCTGTTCTCTTTTTAGGACAATCATTTGTACAAGTTAAGCCTTAATGTAGATCCTGTGAAAATTGATTGGCTTTTGATGAACAAAAGAGATGAGCTCAAGAAAATTATGAATGATAATGGTAATAATATTGTTTCAACATCAAACATTCGCTAATATTTGTTAATGTATAATTATGAAGGGTCATTCATCTCATTTCCTACTATATGTACTGAAAGCGAAGAAATTAGAGTATTAGCACAATGCAAAACTGAAGCTGAACATACAGTTCATTTGTTGAACCAGTTGGTAAACCTCATGCTATTTTATTCGTTTACTATATAATAACTACTAAGAAAAACATTCCCTTCTGTTGTTAAATTAGGTCTGCGATATTTATGAGGTATCAATTTCATTCAAGCTCAATGATGTAATGGAGGAGACATATAGTTTTCAGATCCAACGGTTTCGATTCCTTGACAATTTGTACGAAATTTTATCTCAAGTTTCCACTGCCACTCAAGCCGAACTTACCTACAAATCAGAAATTGAAAGGCTTTACATGGTAGGAACACGAGATCAAGTGAAAGATGCTGCTTGTAGAATTTGTGAATTTGACTACTTGACTGTAACTTTTATTTCTTTTTCATTCAAAAACATACAAAAGCAAACTAATCGGTATATAAATATTCATAGGACGAGATTTCTTGGGCTGCTTTTTCAATCGAATTTTCTACCGCAGATAAAGATTTTGTGATTGGTAAAGGAAAAGGAAAGATCAATAGAGTCAAGGCTAGGTGCGATGTTTCCATGCGGTTTTCATCCTACAGTGAACACAATACCCTTTTACGTATTGAGAGTCAATATCTGTCCAAAGCAATCAATGGCTACCTTATGATGCTTGAAGAACTTCCTGCTGAGATGTCATTCCATATACCAGAGTCTCACCATCGTCGCATTATTGGGGCTGGTGGTAAAAACATTCAAAAGATCATGAAGGAATACTGCGTCTATATCAAGTTTTTGAATACTGAAGATAACTCGTCGTCCGAAGATGGTAACAAGGCTCGAGACAATGTAGTTGTCCGTACTCCCATGAAGAATAGCCATAATTTACCGAAGCTCAAGAATGCTTTAATCGCTTCATCTATCACTGAAAAAGTTGATTCCTCAGACGAAATAAGTCAATTTAGTAATGTTGAGAACCGTTTAAAATTCGTTGGCGTTGATCTGAATGATCCCGAATTGGAAGCTTGCTTATTAAGTCCTGAGTTCTTTGCTGAGCTAAAGGCGAAAATGGAAAAGGTCAGCAACATAGTCTTACATCAGTATGTCAAGCATCCTCATGGTATGAAACAAAACGTTAGCCTAGCTAAATGCTTTGAAGAGACGAAAAAAGTATTAGTGTATGTGCTTCAGTATGAAGATGGTCAGATAAATGAAGCTGATGTAGCCAAAAATTTCATCAAGGAGAGAATTGAGGCTTGTGGGCATACCTTTACAGAGTTGAAGATGAAGGTCAGAAACTTACTCTGTTACTTGGATTTTATGTATGAAGGTTAAAATAAACAACATATTTTATTTTTCTTGTTTGGGTTTGGCTTTGAGACTGAATTCTGTAAAACAAAGATATCGACAAAGTAACTTAGCCTGAGACTTCCAAGATAATCATCCATGAGGTCTCACTTCATATATTTACTTTCATGTTGAAATAATAAGAATGCTATTTCTGCATGATAAAGTAAATTACATTTAAATCATACTTGAATGGCTCAATTATTATATTTTCATAAATTCTTACTGTAATAGAGTTCAAATCCTTTGAAATCAACTTGAATCTATGTTTAGTAATGAAATGTTTATGAAGTAAATAGAAGTAGTCATCAGATTATGTTCCTTTAAGTACGAATAGATTTATTTTTTTCTAGCAACGAAACTATTTTACCGTATACAGATAATCTTATGTACTACAAACGCTTAAATATATGCAAGAAATCTTCATATTAAATATTGGAATTTAATCATGCTAGTAAGCATAGTAAGTTTAAAAAAAGGGTTCAAACCTAAAGAAAAGATAAACTTATAAATAAAACATAAATTTTCTGTTTGATTGAAAATCCATTTAATGTATATCGTAATAAATCCAAGCATACTTTCATTGCTATGAATCATAAATGTCCATACGAAGTTTAATAGCCAGTGGCACTCGAGATCTGATATTTAAAAAAAAAAAAAAAAAAAAATAGCAAAAATGTTCGGTCCGGACAAATAGACAACTAAGGGAAGAATCATGACAGCAAGGCAGTGTGTGTGGGTAAAGACTGAAGGATCTGACAAAAAGTAAAGTAGTGATCCATTCAAAAAGATCCTTTCTCTCTCCTTTTTCATATTCATCCTTTCCCATTATAAAGATGAAGTTCTCTGCTGGTAAATAATTTTTCTTTTTTTTTTATTAGATGGATGGATTTTATTCTTCAGTTCACAGATAAAAATGATGGATTGAAAAAACAAGCTTTCACGAAAACATTTAACATATATTGCGGAACATCAGCAGGTCCAATACTACTACATATTTTCAGCAATGCCCATTCATTTTTATTCCAAGAACATGAAGAATAAGCCATTCACTTCCAACTCGATCAAGAATAGTTCGCTTATGTATTTCTTTAGATGTCAGTTCCTCTCGTAGAAAGAGCAGAAAGTCTCACTTCTCTGCCACCTCCGATGTCCGTCGCAAGATCATGAGCGCACCTTTGTCTAAGGAACTCCGTGAAAAGTACAGCGTTCGTTCTATTCCTGTTCGCAAGGACGATACTGTCATGGTCGTCCGTGGTACTTATAAGGGTCGTGAAGGAAAGATTGTTCAAGTCTACCGTAAGAAGTGGGTCATCCACATTGATCGTGTCTCCCGTGAAAAAGTCAACGGTGCCACTGCCCCCATTGGTATCAGCGCTTCCAAGGTTGTTGTTACAAACTTGAAGTTGGACAAGAGCCGTATTGCTATTCTTGAACGTAAGGGAAACAAGGATGCTATGAAGCAGGTAACATAAAAATTGATTGAAAGTCAAAAGATGTGGATACTTACTGTAATTATTTAGTAAATCTGTATTTACAATACTTTTATTCTCGGTTTGTCCAATAAAAATATTTTTATAGCTCAAAATACAGTAATTGTACAAATGCAATTTTTCAAATGTGTGTACATCATAAGGAAAGAAAAGTGAGAGAATAATAGTATTGGAAGTGAAATAAATGTTTCAATGGCAAGGATTATGAGCTACTGTTACTATTGAAAGAATTGCCAAATAGTGAATATGCGGTTAGCTGTTACATGCATTTACCACAAAGAAATCACATATACTCATGTTGTATAAACAAAAAATATTTTATTATTTCTCCAATGCACTGATTAAAGCATTTGTATATTTATATAGCTCTGAGTCTTCTTTGATTTGCTTCAAACCATTCAAGGTATTGGATTTAACTAACTCAATAACACTTCTTTTTTCAGGTACTTTTTTTTTTCAATAAAATGGTTAGTATATACTCCATCTCGCATTGTCTATTCAAACATACCTGATCTAACCGTTTCTACCATCTTACAGAGTAATATGCATGCATTACATTTAATTTGGACTGGTATCTCGCTCTTGTTCGAGCATATGTCGTTGGAAAGAACTTGTATAAGCGACATTTTCCCTTTTCCTTCCACATCGTAAGTGTTTGTTGTAAGAAGAGGAATGACTATAATGAAAGTTATAATTTGATACAGGACTATTATCACGATTGTTTACCTTGTATTATGTTAGAACTATTCTCTTTATCTGAGAAAATCAAAGTCAAAGCCATGATACCATCATTTTTAAGAATAGGAAATTGACTTGTGCAGATCAATTCAGCAATAGGCTCAATGGTACTTGTTTCTAGCAACTTGTTGCGTAAATTATTGTTATTTTTCTCGACCCAAATCGTCTTTATCAAATTTGTTATCACACGGGTAGCTTCACTTTTTGCTGCTGGATCATCCACCCGTTTAATAAAGGAAACAATCAGAGACAATACACCTTTGCTCACCACTTCAGATGCATTTTTATCTATAATTGAATTAGGTTGTAACCCATTTTTGTATTTACATCTTGAACTTACAGTTTCCATTACACAATAATTTGATAATACCAATCGTGAGAAATTGATTTCTTTTGAGCATATCCTTTGATTCTTCTAACATTTGAGATACAATGCTAATACAACCGTCTTCACCAATAACAGGCTTATTTGATACAGGAAGACATAAGTGTTTTAAGCATCCAAGAATAGCATACTGAAATGTGGCATTCTCAGTTTTTTGAAACAAATCGAGTAAGTATTTTGATAATTTATATTTTTCGACCAATTCAATACAATGTTCATCTGTTTACGTCAGTAAATAAAATATTCTTTTTTCCTTCACTGATTTTACCTGATCTGGCAAGGTTTCCAAGTGCGTAAACCGCACACTGTTGCACTACATCTATAGGGCTACTCATCATTGCAAGAAATCTCGAAAGGATATGCTGATTATTATAGAGGCTGTCCATCTTTGAATCTGTAGAAGTAGCATAGATAACAACTCTCATTACAGCTTTCTTAATTTCGCTCAATTTTTCTTTGTCTTCTGCATCCAAATCAGTTTCAATGCTCGTATTACTAAGGAAATCTAATAAGGGGTCCAATGCTCCTAAATCAATAATTTCATTTTGAAGGGCATCTATGCAATTTTGCTTTGTTAAGTATGTGTTCTTCCTTTTCCCTTTCTTTTTGAATTTACCATCATCCATGATGATTTGAAGCAAAGTATCCAATAAGTTTTGCAAGTTGTCCAGGTCATCTAAATTGACTAAATCATGGCGAATCTTTTTGATATAACGTTTAACAGTAAAAGTATCTGCAATCATTTTCCGCGCCTCATCCTCTGCAACCAGTCCATCTAATATTTTAATTGCCATAGTCATTGTTCCATCATCCTCTTTATTGTCTATATTGATCAATTCAATAAGAGCTTTTGCTGCTCCACATTCACTTAATTCAATTTGAATAGGTGCTATTGTTCTTTGTTATTGATATTCGGCTAAACAAAGAACTCATTATCTTACCATAATTCATGCTACTATTCAAGTAAAATCCACACAGAAAACGTACTAATTCTTTATTTTGGCTCTTTAAACAAGGTGATACGGTTGAAATAACACCAGCTTCTTTGACACGCTTGCGGTTACTTTCTGTATAAAAAAAAAAAAAAAAAAAAAAAAAAAAAAGCAAGCTTACAGTTAACTTCTCTGTAATTTGTAAATGTGTTCTGCTTACCATTGTCAAAACACAAATTTCCTAAGACACGAAGTGCTTGAATTTGAAAATTTGTTTGTTGATAAGGTACACGCTGAAGAAGAGTTGCCAAATCTCGAATGATATTTGCTTCACCTAAAGGCGTACGAACAGGCACTACAGAGTAATAGATTTAGAGAGATGTCGGCATTTGACAACTTTTTTACACTACCTGTTCGCGCTGCATCGGCTAAATATTTGCAGGCGCTTGCAAGTTCATTCCATTTTCCTTGGTCAACTAGGTGCGCTTGTCCAGAAAGCTCCTTTAAACAAGCGACTGATTCTACAATATCAGCGCTATTAACTGCAGGATGTATAAGTCTTTCGTCTAGAAATGCAACACCTGTTTTATGGTTTTTTTTATTTACTTTCAGGTATTGTTTCAAGCTTTTGTCTCAAACTGTCAATGATGGCACTCATAATCAACTAAAAATAAGTTTTCATTCTGAAAAAGAAAGAGAAGGGGGAGTGAAATAAAAAAACAGTAACCCGTCAAATTGAATGTCCGTCAGGGTCCAAATTTGGAATTCTTTACATGCACCACTAAATTCTTGGAATTTCAAACAAAAATATGTGTACGCATTGTTTCCCTAATAAAGAAGCAAAGCAGATAAAAAGAGTTTAAGATTAATTTAAGTTATATAAGGGTTCATTGCCTATCAGTACCGTTATTACACTATTTCCAAAAATCAAAGTTGCCGTAACATGTCGCAGTTGCATATAAATTCTATTATAAAACTTTACAAATTGCGACTTTAATTTCTGGAAATAGTGTATATGATTATTACCTTTTTAAAAAATAAAAAAGTTATCTCTAAAAAAGGTAAGCAAATAAACTTTTTTGGAAGACATCAGAAAGAAAAGAAAACGTCTCTGCTGAAGGAATGTATATTTTAATAGGAACTCGATAAATGAATACTTGAATTGTCAACCAACAAAAATATGGAAAGTTTTTCATGACTATAAAACTATTTCATCCTCTTTTTTTCTTCTTTTTCTCGTATTATCCTTCAGCAAAAACACGATGCGACCCATCTATACCATTTCTGCAGCCGTTGCTTTTTTTGCGGCTATTGGCTTTGCTTCTACTAATGCTGATTTCAATCCTGTTAACTTTGCTGATACTGAAGAGACCTCTATTTCATTAAGCGAGAATTTTGTTACTTTCCGCTGGCTGGGTGACTCTGCTATGGCCCAACAAACTTTTGATCTTGTTGTTGAAGATTCAGCACGTATTCAAGTGACTGACTACAAGAACCGCGGTGATAGCTTTGAGGTATTTGATAATGGTCAGTCCTTAGGAACTACTAGTGCAGTTGAAGCCAATGTTGATGAACAAGTATTTGCTGCTACTCCTGAAGAAGCTCTGGACGACGAACGCTTCAGTAAAGGCGTATTTAATTTAGAAAAAGGTGAGCACAAGATCACCATCAAGGCTACTGGTCCTTATGAAGCTGGCACTGCTGCCATCCGTGTATTGGATCATGCCAACTTTGCCTTTAATAAGAAGGATGATGATGACGACGACGATGACAATGATGATGATGATGATGATGATGATGATAAGGACGACCACGAGCACCACGATGATGATGATGACGACGATGATGATGATAAGGACGACCACGACCACCACCATGATGACGAAAAGGACGACCACGACCACGACCACCATCATGACGACGAAAAGGACGACCACGAGCATCACCATGACGATGATAAAGATGGCGACTGGCACCACCATGATGACAAGAAGGATGACTGGCACTATGGTAATGAATGGCGCCATGATATTGACTGGCACTACAATGACGACAAGAAAGATTACGGGCACTACGGTAATGAATGGCGCTATGATAACGACTGGCACTACAATGACGACAAGAAAGATTATGGGTATTATGGTAACGAATGGCGCCATGATAATGACTGGAACCACGATGGTCACTACGATAATAATGGCTACCATGATAACGACTGGCATTATGATGGTCACTACGATAATAATGGCTACCATGATAACAACTGGCCCCACGATGGTCACTACGATAATAATGGCTATCATGAAAACCACGATAATAATGGCTACCATGAAAACTATGATTATAATGGTCACCATGAAAACCATGATTATAATGGCCACCATGAAAACTACAAACAAGAGGATAACAAGGGACAACATAAAGATGAAGAAATAAAGCATCCCTACTATGATCTCGACCTTTCTCATACGATTACAGTTACCAAAACCATATGGGTTGAAGGAGATATTCCAAGTAAGCTTTATTTTATGAAATTATCACAATTTTATTGATGTTTAATTAAATAGCTTCTGTTCCGTAAGATGAATCAATGAAAATACAGATCTAATGATCAAAATCGCTCACATTTGTTTTAAACTATAGAGAATCTTTAGATCTTGGTACTTTTAACTATGGAAATGACAATAACAATGGAAATGAACGTGACCACGACCGTAACCACGACAAAGGCCACTTTCATTAAATAACAAAAGATAAGGCACATTAAGCATATTGTAAGCTATATGAATGATAAAAAACAGTCTTTTTAACTTTCTATCTTCAGTGTCTTTTGAACCACGGTCAACTTTAATTTATTCATAATAAAGCTTCTTCATTAATCTTTTTTTGTATGAGTTGGTAATACACTTTTATAGGGTTCTAAAAAAGTCGTCAACAGAATTTCCAGTGATTGCCACAGTTGACGCAGGTGACGAAGGTTGTCATTGGTTCATCCGCACTACGTGTCTGCATCTGGAAATAAGTGCATTTTCTTCCCTGGCATTTACCGCACTTGAACATGTCTGTCTCGGCTTGGGCAGATGTTGCGCCTCTTGCCTTGAATAAGGCTTCCTCTGCTAATTTTCTATCACGAGCCTGTGCCTCTTCCGATGCCATTTCCTCCACACTCATCTTACAAAGCTTTTCAACCGTCAGCTCGCCGCTTACGACGCTTTCACGTAAGCCCGGGTTAATTTTGCTTTTGAGATTGTTTGCCAGTATGCGTACTTTTGCTTTGTAATCCTCATTGACACTTCCGTACAGTGAAAACAATCTTGTTTCGATGGCCAGTGCGCGTTTGAGGAGCAGTTCGGAGTCTGACAAATGCTGCATGAGCCTTTTTATGAAAACAGATGCATGTGTGTTTACCTGCTCCACTGTTTAGACCAATCGCAGCATACATTAATTCAATTGTCTTATTTCGTGGTATGTTTCCAGTTGATTTATATGTCACTTCATCTGTCTTTACTGTACGCGCCACCATAGCTTCATTCACTGATGTTTTTGGTGGTGAAGATGTTTGTGAGAAGGTATGACTGGTATTTAGGTTGGATTGAATTGATGGTAGTGATTTTTTAGTGTTACTGGTCGATTGGTGTACAACAACGTCATCCTTCCATTTTTTCACAACCACTTTTGCCTTGATTGATAACTTGTTATCTTTATGTGTTCTTAATTTTCCAATAAATTTGCCAATGTCGGTTTTCTAAAGAAATAAGAAACGATAGGCAAAAAAGATTTCGTTATTTTTACCTTTAAAAGTTCACCAGTAACTTTTATTTTACTCAAATTTTCCAAAATATCTAAACAAGCCTATGCACATAGGGTGAGTTGACTTTACAATCTTTTATTAAACAGAGCTTTTTTTTTTTTTTCAAACCTCAACATTGTTGTTTTCTAAGGCTGAATGAAGTGAATGTTTTGCTTTGTTGATTTGTGCTTCTGCTGTATTCATTTGAAAAAAAAAAAAAAAAAAAAAAAAAAAAAAATAGATGGATTTTTGGGTGTGTATAACTGCATTCAATCGGAAGCGAGATTTCTCAAAGTGCAGCGACTACAGCATCCATTGGCGGTATTTTCATTATCCGACGGCAGATTTGTATGCGAAAAGGTGGTTTTACTCATAATAACAAAAGGTTCATGACAAACCATTGCTTGCCAATCAATTGTCGAATAGCTCAATAAAGCGTTGAATAAATGCTTTGATATGACAGGCATAAGCTTTGGAAGTTCCAACAGCACTGGTCTTTAGCTGAAGGTGGGGGATACAATTTGGTATATCTGCTCTTTGCAGTACCAAGCTGACCCAGGTCTTATCAAACCTTGATTCATCAACAAAAACTTAATTCTTTTGATAATTTATTCTTATTCCTTTACTCAGGCAAGCAATGGTTTGTCATGAACCTTTTGTTATTATGAGTAAAACCACCTTTTCGCATACAAATCTGCCGTCGGATAATGAAAATACCGCCAATGGATGCTGTAGTCGCTGCACTTTGAGAAAACTTGATCATTTTGAATTGAAAGCGACAATAGATTTCTAAGTATATTCATTAACAGACGGAGATGATTGTCTGAATATTCCTTGTGTAATGCAATTAATGGTAAATTGTAGGTTGCTCTGTTTTTTTTTTTTTTTTTTTTTTTTTTTTTTTAAAAAAAAAAAGAATCGCTGTGCTGTGTATCAGCCTATTTAGACTTGTGTAAGTTTCTTTTTTTTTTTTTAGTCATCCATATTCCAGTTCATTGGAGTTGGATAAGAACATTGATCATTTGACAACACAAATGGTTCAATACATGATTTGATCCACTGGACAAGAAAAGAAGATGGGATAGAGGTTGTATGCTTGAGACAGGTGTCTGGGCTTGTACTAAATCTTGAAAGTAAAGCCATGTTTGATTTAACTTTGAAATGTTGCGCATTGAGATTACGCGTATTGCTAATTTTAGCAAGTAGTTTATTGAATTGAAACACAGCATGACAAATACAAGAAGATTCCAGCGCACATCCTCTGCTTTTTCTTCCTTACTACTTTATCTCAAACATGACCAACAACCCAACCATCATTTTGGTAAAGAAGATGAAAGAAAACGAAACAAGAAGAGGTGATTAACATTTGTATTAGCATTGGTATTCCTTTTCACCTTTTGCTCAAAAGGTTCGCTGGGCTCTCAATTTCAAAAAAGCAGAATACAAATTAGTAGAGATTCCAATACTTGAACCACGCCCTGAACGTCGTCCTATTGATGGTGGCTACCGAAAGACGCCGATTCTTCAGATTGGTAATCATACATTTTGCGATTCAAAGGCCATCTTTGCTGAACTTGAAAGAAGGTTTGCATTTAACATTAGGTAATCCTATCTTACCATTTTATTATCAGATTCCCTGAGCCTAGTTTTTATCCCGCTGGTCCTCAGAATGAACCCACTGAAGCCAAGGTGAAATCTCTTGCACGCTGGTTGGATAGCACGTTTTTTATGACGGTTGGGTCTCAGGTACCAGTAGATGTACTTGATGATGCCTTCCTAAAGGACCGTCAAGAGTTTTCTGGAAGACCGCTTGAGAAACAAAAGCTCAAGTTTACTGCACCTTACATGCGTCATACTCTAAAGTCTGAGTTTGAACTATTACAAACGATTGTCGCTGAAGGCAGCGAGAATGGCAAGCGATGGGCATTGGGTACCGATCAACTCTCTTTACTCGATCTTCATATTGCTATGAATAGTTGGTTTATATCTGCTCTTATTGGGTCTGAGTGGATTCAAAAGGAATTTCCCTTGTTGGCCGGTCACTTGCAAAAGACGTTGGCTGCGGTTAACTTTGATGATGCTGATTCAAGGGATAAGCTTGTTCCAGAAGAGGCCATTGAGATTGCCAAGAAGGAAAAGATAGAGTTGGTTGAGGCCAAGCATGATGGTTCGTTACCTATCGAACTTGGTGAATCGGTTGCTGTTATTCCTACTGACACGGGCGTTATTCCCTCGACTGGTAAATTAGTTCACAGTACGACGAGTGAGACTGTGATTGAACATCAAGATGAGACACACAAGAGCACTGTCTATATTCACTTTCCCGTCAATGGTTTCGTCGTTATTCCTCTTCAAAATAAACTTTAATAGACACACAATCTTTAAATCATCCAACAATTTGTTTCATCCCTCTTTGCCTTGTGTTATTCTGAATGATAATAAATCTAGATTTTATTTCGTATTACAAACATACCAGAGAACTGGATAAAGATGCTAGGATGGGAATCAACAACATAAACAGTCACTGATTCACTCCCTTCTGTCATTCAGACAAGCAAGAATATAAATAAACCTTACGCAAGATTCAATGAGGTTGGTTCAACCGGGTTTCATCCGTTGCCATGTACAACACCACATATTATCATGCAATTTATGTTGATTGGCTCAGAACAGACACGATGACACCAGGAGCCTATCAGATGACGTTCAAGAGAGAAGGAAGAAAAAAAGATAAATGAGCCAGTGTTTTCTTTTGAAGGGAGGAGGGGGGGGGGAGAAATATGGATCCTATCAGAGTTATCTTTTTTTTTTGTTTTTATCGATTTCAATATTATTTTCATAAATTATTTAATTATACTTTAACAAGTGAATGTTCATTCATTCTTTATTCATATTTTATCAACGATTTAAATCATCCATCAACGTCATCCATTTCGTATAATGATGTCTGAAGCAGAAAGTTCAAATCATCTTGCCTTCTCTCATCCACCGATCGAACGCTGTCTGTTCTTTACTGCCACCTCACCTTATTTTCAAAAAACCAATTCACTGCCTCTGACCACTCCTTTCTCTCGTCCTATCTGTTCACTATCAACTACGAGAATGAGTAAAACATTTAGGAATGAAATAAACAACCTGTTTGATCCAAAGACTGATTGGATAAAGTCTCGTTATCATCCAATCTTTACTATCCAACCTACAGAAGGCATGAGAGAATTAATTGGATTAAAAGAAACAGAGGGTGTTCATCATTTTGTACATCAATTGAATCCCAAAAAGAAGAAGAAGCCAACTGAATGGATGGAAAACAAACTGGGATTGATCATTCGACATGATGAACTATCCTCTGTGCGTCAAGGATTGATGGACCCTAAGTTTATGAAACAGGATCATTCGGAAGAAGAAAGGAGCATGAAAGAAGAGAAGACTGAGGATGAACTGAGGTCGACATCAAAGAGTGACACGAATGATCCTAAAGAGGGATGGGTCTATTACTTGCATGTGCCACTCAATCACTCCCATCTTCTTCCCAGCACAGATCGTTCACAGGATCCTTTCTTTATCCACACCCTTCAAGAACTCAGCCAGGCTTATCAAGGTCACACGCAGCTCCTCTTGGGCTTATTTGTTCACTTGCTTGAGAAACAATTCAGGGTGGTCGTCGGAGAAGGCGAACTGCGCATCTATTTTCCATTTCCGATTCCGAACAGTCAGCAAGAGGCAGTCGAACGACTGGAGAAGATGGGAATAGAGAAGGCAGATTATTATTCTATTCGACAGGAACCTAGAGTAGGACCTGATTATTTTGAAGATATTCAATTATTTATTCATCACATTGATACCTTAATTGACCAAGGATTGACAGCCAATCAGGAGAGGATATTCTAATAAAATGAGACTTGATTTTTATATGTGAAGATTCATTTATTTTTTTGAAGAGAAATATAAACAATTGAAATAAATATAAAAATAGGATTAATGATCTCTGCCAGGCAGAATACCACATCCATAGGTATGACGATTAGAATAAAATCGTAAGGTGGCCAAATAATGAAACTAGAGCAAAGGGTTAGAATGAGAGAGGTTGAATGAGGATACTTACGAAAATACCAAAGCAGACAAAGACATGCCAGATAGCATGACTTGTTAAACCGATTGAATCAAATTCACCAGGATACATCCTTTCTGGGAATCGATTGGCATCTAAAGAAGAATATGAGTCATTAGAAAACAAGAATAAAAACACTTACAGACGACGACACCAAGGATATACATCAAGACACTCAATCCAGCCAAATCAAAGAACTCACAAGAAGATTTGAATCCGTTCAGACAATAAAGATGGATCACAGGTACCGCACTGGACACAGCCATCGAAACAAAGACCGCGATACGAAGTGGTCTGTATTGTTTTGTATCCCAGCGCTTCAGAAAAGGAGCAAACATGCCGACACTTCCGAGCAGCAAAGTGAACGTCATATAACGATTTCTCATCAGCGGTCGACAATAAAAGCCATAGTATTCTGACACAAGGACTGAGGCTGTGATCAGAAAGGCGATGCCCATGTAATCCAGTGTGGCTGTAAACAATTTGACTTGACGATGTGAGTGACAGATGAAGGTATGATAGACGAATGAACAAAACAAACACTTTAGAGAGGCCACACAAAAAGTGATCAACACCGTTCGATCAGTCCAGGTTGCGTTTGGAAAATGAGTCTGAGAGAAGGGTGAGTAAGGATCGGGCAAACTGTTGTTCTTACATTAAATCCATAAATACAAAGCCATGACATAAATAGAAATCCCAACAAATGACTCCAAATATTTGCAGTCTCATTGTGAATCATAAAAATAGATTTTAAACATGCTTGGCTGGTTTGATAAAAGCGATACCTAATCTTTGGGTTATTAAATATCATCATCCTCTCTTCTGTGCTTTATTACCCTGACAAAACATATTCATTCTCTTGCCATTCTTTTGGTAATTCATGAAATAATAATAAACGTTGTGCGCCAATCATCGCTGCTTTTGCACTATCCCAAGTTTCATGCATTTGATCATCCACATACTGAAGAAGTGTCTCTTCTTGTTCTATTTCCTTCATCTTTTTATTCACAGAGGATAACATAATTTCTGATTCATATTTATTTGTCCTCATTTGAAATATCAAGTGAAGGTGGTTGCCCTGAAATGAATAAAATCAAAAGAAAGAAAAGAAAACGGAAAAAAAAGGGCAAGTTTAATTATTATGAAGGGGGGGGGGATCGGACATTGACACAGCAACAGAAAAAAAATAAAAAAAAAGGTGAATATTCCACTCTGGATGAATCACTCCACCCCCTCTCTCACTCCCCCCCCCCGCTTCCTTCCTTTTTTTTTTTATTCACCTTTTTCAATTTATTATTCACTAAAGAATATGACTCCGTTGCTACACAGACCATTCATCTTTTTTTTTTAAAAAAACCATAAAATATAACCCTTGACGAAAGGGAATCTCTTTTTCTTTAAAAGGTGGCACTGCCAGTAATTTTTATCTATTTATTTAAATGACCACTTCACCTTGACACGACCCTCTTTCTTGTGAGCAATCTTTTTGAAAGCGGCGGGAGAAAGATCGATATCATTCTTGTCACACTCGGGACAAGTATCGATCACCTTGACTGTGACCGAGCCTGACTTGCCTTGGACTTTGATCTTCTCACCACAGAGTTTCTTTTCTTTCTTACCCATACGATGCTTGGAGAGGGCAACGACCAGATCGTCATTATCAGCCTTTCCTCCACAGGATGGTTCACCCGATTTCTTCACACTGTAAAACGTAGCATGGCCAGATTTCTTGGCACTGCGAGATTCAAGACTGGCAGCTTGAGACAAGACAAAGAAGATGGCAAATAGAATCGTGGTAATCAATGTACGGACCATTGGATGAGAGAGAGAGAGAGAGACGTCCAGCGTTTGAATGGAAAGAACAAGAGAGAAAGAGAAAAAAATTTTCTCTTTCTCTCTTTATATAGCCTGCTCATCTCTCTCTTTCTCTCTCTCTCAGCTTCACTCAACAAAAAAAGAACAATTCAGGTCAAGCAATCGGAGACTAGACAAAAGTGATTAGGCAGGGACCCGCATATCTTTTTTTTTTTTTTTGTTGGGTGAATAACCAGTGATGTTTTTGAAAAAAAATCCAACAAAATGAACGATTATTAATATGTAAATCACTTTCTATATGCTTTTTTCAGTGGATATATGACTAAAATAGATGATTATTGATAAAAGGTCTATAAACTCTTTTTTTCTTTTTCTTGTTTTGCCAATCTCTGCACTAATGCATTTTTTTATTTTGCGCTCGTTAGGCTAGCTCAAGTCCAGACGATGGGCATCCCTTTTAAAGTGTCATGGGCTTTTTGACCTGCGCTTTCTTTTTAATCATTGAGTGAGTGAATTGAATTGAATAGGAAGTGTTATTTTGGTTGTCTTTGATTACAATGCATATCAATGGATAATACCAAAAAGTAGGACACGAATCGAGATAGAATCGTACAATGAATATTCGTTATGCCGGACAAATGAATATGAAACCTGTTGTATCAGAAATAATGTCATCTAAACAATTGACTTGTACTTTTTTTTTAAAAACATGTTGCCACCCATCAATCTCACTGATTTTATGTAACTAGACTAAAGGAACTCTGGTTAGAGCTAATCTAAAATGAAAAGTGAAAGCCAAGTGAGGGGGGTTTTGATCATTACTCATTGTATTGTTCTGGAATACTGAATTCTAAATGTTGAAGGGTTACCCGGATAAAAAAAATTTTTTTTTCTCTCACTCACTCACTCACTCTCTGGCAATTCAATTGATACACTCGTATTGATTTTACTTGTGTGTTCCTTTTGAAAGCAAGAACTTTTGGATCAATTGTCTTTGTTGACCTATCCAATGTGAATAGTCAATGTTCTATACTAACCTCTGCTATCGTATACAATAAGGTCTATTTGACAGCCTCGTGTTCCCTCAAGGATAATTAAAAATACTGGCTCAATGCGGATCCAATCGACGCGTTCCATCTCAGCTTATACACACTACTTTCTAGCATCCAGTCAGTAAAAGAATAAAGATATCGAATGATATAAACAAGTAGTTTTTATTGAATTATGAACGTAGATGCAAACAATCATTTCACTCTTCATTCCTTTTGATTTTCTAATTCCATTTTTCTTTATAAATAATAGCCCCGCTTTATTTTTTTTTTTTTTACAGAAAATAGAATTATTGATTTGATCCTCAGCAAACAAACCAATGGATAGATTGATCATCAAAAGAAAAAGCATAGAATAAAGAAACAATGGCCATGATCTCTATCTTTAGAAAGAATGGAAGTATAGAATAGTTTAAAGATGTAGAATAAAAAGAAGTCAATAGTTACGTCATTTGTTACTGTAAAGGAATCAGATCCTAATTTGACTTGTCACCATTACCTTTTTGTGTATTAAAAAAAGACGTTGTGTAATAGAAAAAAAAAAAGAATTTAATGTTGTATGATACGATCGAATCAAAAACAAGCTGGGATAGTTTGCCTTTTATAGGTCTGTCGGAGTGAAAGCAAATTAGACTTGTTTGAGCTCCATGTCCTTTGTCTCCTCTCTCTCTTTTTATATTAAATAGAATAATTAAAATAAATGAACTTTCTTGGATTTAGGTATAACAAAAAAGAAAATTAGAATGATTTCAATAGTAAAGAAAGAAAAGAAACTAACATGAATTAGTTTTGGAAAAAAGAATGCAAAGTCAAATAAGCATAAATCATTACAGCAGCAGAGTAAACCACTTTATCTAAGTAATCCATATGTAAATCATATGCTTGTTCAAGGAAACTTTAAAACCATTGTTGAATTACCAAAATATGTTGACGTCAATGAATGGTTATCATTCAACAGTAAGCAAAAATGAAAGGGGGATGAGAAGGAGAGACTGATGTGATCACTAGCATTCGAATTCTTTAACCATCTCAACTTATTTTATGGCTCCATCACCACCTTTTGTACACCACAAGCCTGTCCAACGATGTCTGCAGGTCCAGGGTGAGGTGTAAAACATGGTTTTTTTTTTATAAATGATTAACAAGATGATAGCGTTGAATATACATGGTCAGATTCTTTGTCTAAAAAGGCTAAATTGTCTGCACCCCAATACATTGATTACATGACAACAAGTATGGAAAATACCCTAAGTGATGAATCCATATTCCCTACAAAATCAGGTAATCATCTCATCCAACTCTTTATGTTGTTCCTGATCATCCTGTTCTGTAGGCGTTGATTTTCCAAAAGAGTTGCCGTCTGTTATCAAAAGGATGTTTGGACAGATGTTTAGATTATTTGCACACATTTATCATGAACATTATGATAAAGTATTGAGTCTGAATGAAGAACCACACTTTAATTCGCTATTTGCACACTTTATATCATTTGCAAAAGAATTTGATTTATTAGAAAAGAAAGAATTACAGCCACTGAGTGAATTGGTGGATACAATGTCAAAGAACGGTGTTATTCCTTAATAATAAATATCATGCTTCTTTATAAGCAATAATCGCTTTCAACATGGCAGTCATAATTATAAATAAGCTTTCTGATATAAATTCATGTAGACGGTATTGTTGATTTAATTCTAATCCGAGTTTTATGCAAACAATAATAAAGTGTTGTGCTCTTTCAACGATGCGATATTGTCTATCGATCCAGAACATGGATTGAAATAGACAGCTAAAGACAAAGATGATGATGTCTACAAGATATAAGTAACAATGTCATAATACCCTATTTACTTTACTAGGCAGAGGGGATTGCTTGATAGCAAATGCCAATCGAACTGACCAGTGAATGACACATTCACCTGTCTCTTTAAACCAACTCAACCAGTCCTCTTTGATTTCTTCCTTTTGCTTCATTCTTACTTTATCCACCATAGACATTCCTATTCTTTCTTCTACACTAATGATCTAGATTTCAGTACACTGTCTACTTTATGTCTACTACCTTAAAAGTTTTTTATGAATAGCGCCTTTGTTTATAGTTTTATCTATTCACACTTTAGATGTCTTATTAATTTGTATCAATTTGTTTACTTGGTAGTGCCATGATGATCATATCTATTCCAGTCAAGTATATATTCAGTGCAGTAGAATCATTTCCTTCTTCATACTCATCTGCACCCATTGAAATTAACTTTATGCCTTGACTGAGACTGTGTCTATCCAATTTGCTTGTGTACATTGAATCCATATCTTTATTCCTCATCATAATAGATTGGCTGTGCTTTTTTGAATCAAATAGAAGCATTGAAAGCACAGAAGAAAAGAAGAAAAGAAAAAGAGAGAGTGAGCCTTCAATGTTATCTATATTTTTCACATGTAAAAGATCGGAATAACAAAAAAAAAAGTTACTTTCTTTCTCTTCACTTTAATCACTGCTCTCTTTCTCTATACACATTTCATTATCCTATCACCTCTCTCTCTCTCACTTATACACATCCATTTTCTCTGTTCAATAACTCACACAGCAAGAGTATTATTAGTCGGAATCGTCGGATCTCTTTTTTATGTGTAACCAATGTACTTTTTATCTATCACTGCCAAATTCATCATTGGTACAAAAATAATTCTATTTTACTTTTTATATATAAAAAATTTGATATTTAAAGGGATTCCTTTTCAAGGATTTCTGCAACTGTCGGGTCTACTTTAGGCTGTAGAGTACAAAGTACCTTCAAAGCCGAAGCTGCCAATTGACGTACTTCATCATTGGTTGAATCCGAATAAGATTTAACAAATGTACGTTGGAGTTGTGGTAAGAAGAGCTTAAGATGCATTGGTACCTTATTCATCATTAAACTATTCAAAACATGTCAGTTTTTAATTGTCTTATACATATTGGTGTGTATGTCTTACGTGAGTGTTTGTAAAATGGCTGCCTTCACCTCGGCAGGGTAACGATCACCCAAGATACGAATAAGAGGACCTGTGATTTGTGTGACAAATGGTTTAAGGGCAGCAGCAGATGTACGATCAACCAAGTCACCAATAGCAAATGCAGATTGTTCTCTCACTTCAGTAGATCCATACATTAAACCCTGCAAAAAGATGGGTAAAACACATCCAATACCCTTGGGTAAACAGAATCCACGAAGGTCACAGCCAGGAACACCAATGCTACTCACTGCGCGTCGAGTGGGAATCACCAACTCTTCGTATTCTTCCTTAGGGATCGATTTGGTGACAGCTGTCAAGGCGTGCCATGAAGATTCAATCACCTTATCAGCGGGATCATCAAGAAGAAGCAAAAGTAAGTGAATCCAATCTGGAATATAATCAGAACAGTCGAGTTCAGTCTCCTTGAAAAATTCAGTTGTAATGTCACATGCTGTCGCACGCTTGCTAGGATTATCGTCTCTGCAGTATTCCATTAAGGCAACAGTCAAGGTATGTAAGCCATCTTCATCATCAATAGAGAGTAAGAAGGCTTCCGTGGTTGCCTTGAGTGCTTCCATTGTCTCTTCATCTTCGGTTATCATACGTGATTCAACAAGAGATTCAAGAATCGCTGCCAATCGTTTGTTTAATGCAGATCCAGCTACAGTAACAAGGGATGCAAGTGCGCGTGCATTGAAGGCTGTAATAGGAACAGTGATTAAGGTAGGAATGAGTACAGGGAAAACAGCATTAGAACGCACAGACATAATCTCCTTAAGTGCAGATAAAGCATAACCAGATGACTCATCAGAAGATTGAAGCTTGTTGAGCAACGAAGGAAGAATACTGTCAATAGCCTTGGCTCCAATACATTGGTTGAGTGTGTCAAATGCTACGTTAAAAAAGTTAAAAAAAATGTATATTCTTCTTTCGTTTTATAAATACCTTGAGCAGCAGCTTCTCTAACCTCATCAGAAGGATCACACAGGGCGTTACGAATAACAGGTACGATCTGATCAGCAAAGTCATTCACTTGTATCTTATCGGCTGAAGTCATCACTTCACTATAGGCTACAGTAACGCCCAAACGAGTGGCTTCGTCATCAGAAGACATACCTTCTTCCAATACAGGAAGGATTTCAGGAATAATACTTTCGCCCAATTTCTGGACAAGTTCGCTCAAAGTACGACCGGCTACAGCTCGTTGTTCATAGTTATCGCTAGACAAATTGTTGATAATCATATGCAACATCACAATCAAGATATCCTTCAATGTACGGGGCGTGTTAGCCACAAGTGATTTCCAGACCATGAGTGAAGCTTGTCGGACCATACCAGAAGAGTCTTGTCTGACAATATACAATGCAGCCAAGATACGGTCTCTTCTTTCCTTGCCAAGTACTTCGACCAATTGTTTCTTTTTGTTTTCAGCTGCACCATAGCCCTCGTCATGATTGGCATCGACATCTTCATCTGTAAGTTCAGTCACATTACCAAGAGCCATATCATTGTTCTTGGTGTGAATACCAGTGATACGGAAGAGTAATTCACCCACCAATTGAACTGAACTTTGTCTGATACGCCACTTGACGTCAAACAAGCCCTTCTCCAATTCGGGCAATAACAAATCGACAGCCTTTGTGGCATAGTTGGTAACAATCATACGACCAGCACGAAGTGAAGCATCACGAACATATTCTGATTCATCAGCAAGACCAGAGAGAATAGGAGGAATGATACGACCAAGATAAGGTTGGAAACGAGGACCAAAGGTGGCAGGTAAGTAGATGAGGAGTGAGATGAAACCTTCACGGACATAGGAACGGGGTGATTCGGCATTAGAGATAATTTCAGGCAATAAACCGTCCATGCGTTCAAGACCCAAACCTGCCAATACTTCAGACAAACCTTGAGCAGCACCTTGTCTATCAACACCACCTGTTTCGCTCTTGAGAGTGTCAAGTAAGTCAAGTATCAAACCAGGGAAGTTTTCTTCTCCAAGTTTCTCAACAAGAGCACCCAAGGCTTTGGCAGCTGTAGCTCGGGCAGCAGGGACAGGGTCAATCAAGACTTGATTAAGGCCTGGCAAGATCACGGTAAGATAAGGAACAAGATCCTTTTGATCAGTCAAGGAAGCCATGTTACCCACAATTTGAGCTGATTTAGTCTTGACTTCTGTTGCACGTTCACGAAGACCACGTTCTAAGATAGGCATAAGGAGTGCAAGTGAAGGTGGATCGATATAGTGGACAAAAGAAGTTTGCAAGAGTGAAGAAAGAGCAGGTGCAGTCTGGGTGTTGGGATCAGACAGGGCCTTCAACAAAATAGGCACAAGCGCTTGAATTTCAGGATTGCTGATGACTTCACCAAACAATTGAAGTGAACGGTTAGCAGAAGCTCGTACTTGAGCATGAGTATCAGCTAAGACTTCAGAAATACGAGGAATGATGTTAGGAAGTGAGACAGACAGTTGCTTTGGTGCACAGTAGGCCATGGAGCCCAAAAGTTCAACAGAGGCCTTCTTGGTACGCCACTGACGATCGTCCAAGCCTTCCAAAATGGAGGGCAAGATAAGTTTGACACAGTGGCCACTGATCTTACCCATGATCACACGAGCAGCATCTGAAGTAGCTTCACGAACATCCGCATTAGCGTCACTTGAACAAGCAAGTAAGAGAGGAATGATCTGAATGATGTAAGGTTCAAACAGACGACCCAAGGTAGCAGATAAGGTTTCAAACGCAAATAAGGCACCTTGTCTGTACTCATAAGAGCGTTTACTTTCAGCAGCATCTTTCAAAGAATTCATCACGTTGCATTCCTTGAGAGCGGTAATACCACGACCCTTTACAACACCAGCAAGACCATAGGCAGCACCACGACGTTCGGCATACTTTTCGCCTTTGAATAATTTGTTCAAAAGAGATTTGATCAAACGGGGCACCTCTTCCTTACACATCTTGATGAGAGGTGGTAGACAATCAGCGACTGCACTTTGCACTGTTTCAGAAGGTGTATCCAAGGTATCGATCAACTTTTCAACAGCCGACTTGACCTTTTCGTCACCAGAAGACAAGTAACCAGAAGCGCCACCATAAAGAATGACAACAGCCTGGCGAATATAGTCTTGCACATCACTGTTATCTGTCTTTGAATTCAAGTAACCTTCAAAGGTAGATAAAAACTCTTCGACACTTTCTTTACCGTAGGCATTGATCACAGCCATACCAGCTTCAAGCATGCGACTGCGTACTTGTTCATGACGATCACCCAAAGCTTGATCTTTAATCAAGAATTGACAAAGACCAGGAGCGTTTTTGGATTGCATAAAAGGCGCAGTCACCTTCAAGACAAAGGCAAGTCCCACACGTGCTTTCCAAGGGTCAACACGATCCATGGTTTCAGGAATAATCATACCGTATTCATCATATTCGGGATCAAGAGGGGCAGCCAAGACCTTGTATCGTTCATAGATAGCTTGAAGTGTGGCTGCTGCTGTTTCAGGGTAAATTTCTACAGCTTCAGCCATAGCCCGACTAGCAGCTTGACGGACATAATCATTGTCGGATACAATATAGGCAAGTAGTTGATCCAAATAATTATCATCCACATCCATGGCATTTTGCTCCCATTGAATTTTGGCTAACTCGGCATTAGTCTCATTTTCATCGTGGCAGGCGACCCAGAGTTCGGGTGAATAGTCAATATCAGT
The DNA here is from genome assembly GCF_000149305.1 of Rhizopus delemar RA 99-880. Classification (NCBI taxonomy): domain Eukaryota; kingdom Fungi; phylum Mucoromycota; class Mucoromycetes; order Mucorales; family Rhizopodaceae; genus Rhizopus; species Rhizopus delemar. Next base: position 658,279 of record NW_027137833.1, read on the forward strand.
AAGATCAAGGTTTTCAAGAGCTTGAAGGGCAGCAGAGCGCACAAGCACTTCAGAGGACAATAAACCTTGAAGAAGCACATTGATTTCTTCTGTGGAGGCAGAATCAGCTATGGCTTCAGACAAAGTGACAAGGGAAGTCTTGGCAGATTTGCTGCAAGAAGGATATTCCTTGATGGTGTGCAACAAGGCCACAATCATCTCTTTGCGTGGCATCAGAGGAGAGTCACATTGTGTACAGTGGAATCCAATGACATCGGCAGCCATTACAATTTGTTCAAGGGCTTGCTCACTATTCTTTTCGCAGCCAATACCACCTAGTTCAATCACCTTGAAGAAAACAGGGAAACAGTAACCAAAAGAAGCGGGAGGTAATGGGCGTGATTCACTAATGAAACGTAATCGATAAAGCACACGATTTACAAGTGAATCAAGAGGTTCTTCCAACCAACGAGCAGGAATGGGATGAATATTGTTGGCACGGAAAGTAGCTAAACCAATAGCATCGCGGATATTTTGAATATCTTCAACCACGCAATCACCCAATTGAAGATAAGTGTTCAACAGCATATCGCCAACAAGAAGACCTACACGGTGGTTGCCAGCATCAAGGATCATACGTTCAATTTCAGTCAAATGCTCTTCAGCTCCTTCGCTGTTACCAGTAATAATTGCACGGACAACGTTTAAACCGAGTGCAATCTTTTCACAGCTTTGTTGAACGCTTTTACGAATCTCAGCTTCCTTCTTTAATTGAGTGTTCACTGCAGTTTGCTCTTCCTTGGTCAATTTTTGCGTTAAACCCTTCTTCTTTGCAAGTTCGGCACGAAGCTCTTCCTCCCATTCATCATCGTTCTTATTCTTTCTATTGTTGTTGCGGCTTTCGTTCTTCTTATCTTTCTTGAGGACATCAACATAAGTGACATCTGGAGAACATTTCCAAATGTTGCGTTCTAATTCTCCAATACCCTGCATCAACTCAGGTTTCAAATTCTCTTCAGCCATATCAATGAATTCAGGAATAACGTCTGGCGAGATGAAAACAATAGTAGATATAGCGGAGAGAGCAGCTTCATATAACAATTCAGACTAAAAAAAGAATGAGCATTACTGTAAACGCGCTTTTTTTTTTAAAAAAAATACTTACATCTTTGCGAGCAGCAAGCGCATTCTTTAACATATCAATGAGATAGTCTGATTTCTCTTTGACAAGTTTGCCAGGATCAACACCAGCCCTTTGAACAAGTGTAATCCAGTTGTATTTGTTGGTAGGAGAGGCAATGTATTGGTGATGTGCCAAAATGATGAGTTCAGTTACTTCAGCGTACTTTGCTGATTCATCCAAATCTTTGCTGAAGGAAGTGGCTGCATTAAGAAGGGAAGCAAGGCGATAAATCGACGTTTCCTTGTTATAACTTTCTGCGCTTGAAGCAATGACAGCTGTTGAATCTTTGGTTTGCTGTTCTAAGTCTAATAACCATTGCTTAAGGGAGCTACGCATGAAATGACCAAGCTTGACGGGATCAGCAGCTGCCAATACAGCTGTTTCATCGCGGGCTGCTCTACGCACAGTATGTTCAGGATGACTTGTTATAAGCCAGATAATAGCCTGAGCGGCCAAATAACCTGCTTTGGTTTGTACCAAGGACTCTTTTGTTTCATTTAAAAAGACATTGGCTAAAGCTCTTACCAACCAGAGACCTTCTTCGGCGCTTGTGGCCTTGGTATAGATACGGTCCCATAAGAGATAACTAGGTTTAGGCTCGGATACCAAAAGCTGTTCTGGGTATTTCTGTGATTTCAATAAATCGGTCACAGGTTGGGGGATACTAGGCCAATGCTGGATACGGCCAGAGATCATAGCAAGCATCACATAAGCATCAAGGGGTCCATCTTTCCATAACAAAGGTTTATCAATAATCTTGTTGTAGGTTTTAAACAAGGCTTGAAGGTAGTCTACTGTTTTTGAGCTTATAGTGTCACTGGGTTTTTCATGATCCCAAAACGTGGCTCCAACTGCATTAGCCCAGCTCTTTCGGGCCAAAGGTTTGACGCTATTCAATCCCTCTGTTGATGATTTGACAATTTTATTGACAAATTCTACATGGGCGTTACAATATTCGTCGGTGTAAAGTACTATTGTCCCATGGCTACGAATACCATCAATTGCAGCGGCCATTGCTTGCTCGTGAGTTTCTTTGCCAAGCACTTCAAAGTAAGCTTCCAAAGCTTTCTGACTAACAGTAGGTTTGCGAACTTGAGAAAGAGAAGAAAGCACGTTGTATGCAGTGCTACGATGTTCCCAGGAACTGACCTTTCCACTCGTCAATGCTTTTCTGATAGATTCGGCTACTTTAACCATATCCTCTTCTTCACGACAAACAAGACATAATGCTTCCCAGAATGCCTTGGCTCCTTTTACAGTTGTAGCTGAAGTAGATCGTAAATGGTTCAAAAGGGGTTCCACCCACTTTGATGCGAAAATAGATGATGGATCAAATGACAATGCGGGTGTAATACGTGCCAAGGCTCAACATCATAAGTTAGATATACGTGTCTGAATCTGTGAGTGTGCATACATACCTTGTAAAACAACTTCAGGAGATCTAAGCATCATTTTATCAACTACAGGTAAGAATTGAGATTCGAATTTATCTTTGGTCACAATATATTTGATATAATCATTGAATGAGTCCAATGCAGCAAAATGAGCTACGCTTCTTGATGAAATGACGTTCTTTAAATAATAATCTGTCAATTTATCTTCTGCGTTCTCTACCATTTGCTTTCCATCTGATCGTGTCTTTAAACGGAGACTGCTATCAATCACAATTCCGATCAAAACTGCGTTTTTAAAAGAAGGTGTGCATGTTTGTGCATTTGCAAGGGCAACATCAATGATAGTTGGGACAGCATCGGCATTAAGACGAACAGTACGTCTAACATCGGCAATTGCACTTTTACTGATCGACTTTTTGCTGTCATTGACAAGAGAATCGATTAATATGGCCTGAGCGTTTAAAACATTGCTAAACAAAACACTAGTCTTTGCTCCTTCGATTGTAACTTGCTTCAACACACAAGTGAAAAGGATGTTGATCCAGGTCAAAAGGACAAATCGTTCAGAGGCAGATGAAACGCATTCACTAAAAATCAAAAAAGCAGTTAACAAAACATTGATCCTCTCAGTTTCTTTGTTCATTTGTATTTACCCTGTTGATTTACGCTTTCCGGATCTCTCGGATTCTCGAACAATAACTGGGATAAATGTCTTTTGAAATGCTTCTGCGTTCCAGTTGTTCAACTCTTTAATAACTTCGATGATAACTTTACGCGACTCTCGATCTTGGTATCGAGATATAGTGAGAAAAATCAAATGTAGAAGAGAAGGAAGTGCCTCGACCGGTAAATCTATAGAGCTTGGTTGTTAGTAAAAGAAAAAAAAACCTGCCAGCTTGCAAAAAAAAAAACCTTTTCGCTTAAGACGAATCAACAAAGAGTGGTTCAAAAAGTCCAACCTTTCCGAGACACTGGGGTTCGTTATAGTTGTTAAGACCCTTGTTTTGATGAACTCTGGCCAACCGAGTTCGCCTGTATTCTCTCGTTCTGTCATAAGATTTAGAAGCAAGCAGAGGAACAGAGAAAAAAAAGAATAAATTGGCAAAAAAATTTCTTTTTTTAGGCTCCATGCTGCGGTTCAACGTCACAGAGTTTTAAAAAAAGTGCAATGGCCTGTCAGATAGTTACCTTACTGCGGTTTTCAACATGTCACTTTCGCGTAGTCTAGTCGATCTTTATGTCTTGGCAAGTGCTGCTTCAAAAATTGGTGCTTCAGCCTTAGCTAGTCAGACATCGTCCGTTTGCTTACATGTCAAGACATCGAGTTTATTAAACCCTACTCCTGTTATCGATGAAGTTAAAATAGACGGCACACCAGAAATAATAAAGCCAGTCGAAGTTCCCTTGAACGATTATGTTAAAAAGGACAGTATACCAGAACCATCGAACGTAACAGAAACTTCAGTGAAAGGCTTTGCTGAACAAAACAATGCAAGCTTGAATGAAACAATGCAAAATGTTTCTGAAAAAGTAGTAAAAGAAGAATCATTTGACTTAGACCCAACCAAATCTCAGTATACAGTTAGAGAACCATCAGGAGGTATAGCAGTAGATATAAATGAGACCTTTACATCCGAAAAAAGGAAAGAATTGAAAGAGTCTCGCATTCCAACTTCAAGATTTGGTAGACTTTGGAATTATGGTACACTGGCAACAGGAATGGGGATTGGTGCCATCAATGAATCTTTTAAAAGGGCAACTGGATTGTCTCAAGAAAGCTCAGGTAAGCAAAAGGAATTAAGAAAAACAAGAGGGGCTCACATGTCCTATTTAGGTTCTGTTTTGTTGAGTGAAAGTAACGTCAATCGACTCGTTGAGAAATTGTCTCGTATGCGTGGTGCTGCTCTTAAAATGGGTCAGATGTTGAGTATTCAGGGTATTCAAGCAGCCGGCAAATCGAGTGGGTTACCGCCTCAGTTAGAACAGGTCTTACTGAGAGTACATGACAGTGCGAATTATATGCCACAAAAACAAATGGAAAAGATGATGTCTAGTGAATTGGGTAGCGATTGGAAAACTTATTTTAAAGAGTTTGATCCTATCCCTATTGCGGCAGCCTCAATCGGGCAGGTTCACGCAGCTACACTATCATCTAATAATCAACCAGTAGTCATAAAAATTCAATACCCTGGTGTAGCAGAATCGATTGATAGTGATCTGAGTAACTTGAAAGCACTTGTCACGTTTAGCAACTTGCTTCCTAGAGGCCTTTATTTGGATAATACAATCAAAGTTACAAAAGAGGAGCTGTCATGGGAATGTGATTATGAGCGAGAAGCTGATAATGGGATTAGATTTAAAAAATTACTAGAAGGTGACGATAGGTACAAAGTGCCAACTGTTTATAAGGATTTATCAACAAAACGTGTACTGGTGAGCGAAAGATTATACGGTAAAGTTCTTAGTAGAGCCACAGAAGAATCTCAAGAGCTTCGCAATCAGGTACAAAAATTCAGAGGAAGGAAAATGTGTTCTGACAAATGCAATTAAAGTTAGGAGAACGATTACTTCGCCTTTGTCTTCGAGAAGTATTCTCATTTAGATTTATGCAAACTGATCCAAATTGGTCCAACTTTTTTTACAATCAAGCTCAAGTGGAACTCTTAGATTTTGGAGCATGTAGGGAATTCCCGAATGAGTTTTTGGACAAATACGGACGTATCTTGTTATCTGCAGCTAATGATGATCGAGAAGGAGTGTGGCATTACTCTCGAGCATTAGGCTTTGTGACAGGATATGAAACTGAGATCATGCGCAATGCACATATTGACAGTGTAATGGTATTGGGCGAACCATTTAGAAAGACAGCGCCGGATACCTATGATTTTGAGCAACAAACAATTACTGCACGTATCCGAGAGACTATTCCTGTCATGCTTCGTCATCGTTTGACACCCCCACCAGATGAATCCTATGGGCTGCACAAAAAACTCTCTGGCGCATTTTTGCTTTGCTCAAAATTGGGAAGTAAATTCGACACAAAAGCTGTTTGGAGAGAAGAAGTAGAAAAAACATTTTCATAATAAAAATAAATCACACTCATGGTTTAATACCATTTATTTTTAGATGCACCTAAATCTTGCTTTTTCCTTCTTGTTGGAATATAAGATGAGGTAATTTTGTATGTCTCTATGATCTCTCTCCATTCCTTCATATCTATTCCTACTACGATCTGTTTTTTGTTCACAACATCATCTAAATTTTCAACGCTCGGTGGAGCTCTCGTGCCTTTTTTTTTTTGTTTTGAGTAAGAGAGAAAGAAAGAGAATTAAACGACTTACTTAAAATAGGTTGCCCTGATTCGACATTGATAGCAACCACTGCTTTTCTTGCCAAAAATGAGACATAAAAGATATTTTCCACAGTTTGAGAAAAGGATTCAGGGTTTGTAACAAATTTAAAGTAATTGATAGGCCCAATTTCGCTCAATATCTTGTATATATCATTGACATTCTTTGAGGTTTCGTTTTCTTGTTCCTGAAGATCGCTTTCTTTAAGCTAATGTTTGTGTTACTAAGTAATCTTCTAGCTGACTTTTTCCAACTTACTTGTGCAGGAATAACTAAATCTTCCTTGTTTTTGGTGATGCGAGTTGATCTAGCTTTTTTTATTTGCTTTTGCTCCACAGCAAGTGGTCCTAACCTAAGTAGGTTAAGAATAAGTAACAAAGTTTATATACAAAAAGCTTTACTACATGAAATCCATTGATATCGCCCTTTTACCAAAGTGAATAGCATTTTTCCCAATATGTTCCCAATCTAAAAATTCATCTTCTTCATGATTAGTGCCTTCCCTAGAGAAAGAAATGATTTTGGAGACGAATTCATCAAGGTTTACAAGCGTGTCAGTTCCGATTTTCAAGTTTCGTGCTTTCTGTGTATTCATATCTGCAGAAATAGCAAGCAATCGAGAATCTAACACTGCTTCCTGTGGATTTAGGACTGAAATGAGGGTTTTAAGCATAAAAACATTAGCTTTATTTCATTAGATGTCATATAAAAAAAGTACCTCTTTGATATAATACGTTGCTCTTTTCTATAATGCTGTACATGGAATCGGTGGCATTAGAAGCAGTTAATTCTCTTCTCATTTCTAAAGAACAAGAGTATTACTATAAACTAAGGTTGAAACTGCGTATGGATTGTTTGCCTAATGTTTTGTCAGTCAATTCTCTATAAGATTTCCTGAGACGACGTCTTTCGTCTTGATCTTGATTAGGATCATATTGATTAACGTCTGTTTCTTTGCTTAAGTATTCCTGAACTTCGCGTAAGCCTTGATCTTTTGAAAGAGACATGTTGAAATATATACAAATAAATGAAAAGTAAAAAAAAAAAAAAAAAAAAAACACCGTCCATTGAACTTTCATTTAATTTCAGAAATACATTTAATATATACTACTAGTTGAAATAATAGTCAAATCACATAGCTGTTTTCCCTACAACTTATTAATTTTGTTATCTCAATCTTGTCAACTACCTTTCTTTACTTCTTACTCTATGTTCAGCAAAACAAATCCCATTTAATTAAGGACTCAACCTCAGATAGTTAGTAGCATAATTCTACTAATATGAGAGCTTATTGGGATTTTAATTGATCTAGCCACATGCATTTTTCAGAATAATGGAGCAATAATGGTTATAAGGACCGTTATGAAGGCATATAGTGAAGAAAATTAGATTTATTTACAAATTATCGGCAGTGTAAGCAGGCATTAAAAATCGTGGCATGGTAACTTGTCATTTCTTTATTATAAAAAGCGGTCATTGTACTTAAAGCAATAAATAATTACCTAAATAAAAACTCAAATCATTTAGATAATGATTATTAAGACTTCACTTAGGTTTATCTGATCTGCTGTTATACAATTGTAAAGTCAGCTGTACCAACTTCTATAGTCGTAAACAATGATAAAAGTCTAATAGCCATCAATAAACTAAGAGATAATTATGAGAGTAGTTTAATTCTGACATCTATAGTTATAAAAAAGATAATTTAACGGTCTGAGGTTGGTTTTTACGCTAGATAGACTTCATATCTTTTTAGTTTTAAAGGACGATGTTGACCAGAAAATGTATGTTAATTGTTTATCCTCTCTAAAAACAACCCGTATTTCATGAATACATAAGCTCGAAAAGAAGAATAGAAAGCTTTCATATTTTCAGAAGATGGCGGCATCTGTTGGACTGGACCATATGCCAAATAATCGAAAGAGGAATGACAAATCAAGCAATTTGATTATTGGCTTGCCAAATTTAATGAAAAAGCCATAAGTGTTTACCTGGGCTATCCTTATGCGGAACTAGCGTTCCCCATAAGCCATATAAAACCTATTTTAATTTTTCCTTTATAGTGTAAGTAAGGTCTCTCCTATTAAACTTTTTAGAAACATTCCATATAAAACATGAGAATTAGTTACACAATGCCAAAAAGTGATTCCACAATGAAAACAATGGTTGGACAAACTTTCTTCTCAGTAGTAAACATATGTACTACAGTTGCTGTTATTTCTTTTTGAAGCGATTATATGTAGTTATAGATATTATAAAAACCATTTGAAGATGTAATAAGAGAATCTTTGGCGATTTTAATGATCATAATATGTCTCAAGTACTTCAAATAAGGTTTTGTTTAGGCGGGTATTTGCTTAATTTAATGTCAGTCTAATTTTTTATTCTTTCGGCTCAAGTTGCAGCTTTCTTCTCTTTCTTGTTGTGTCAAAACCACATTTTAAAAGATGTTCCTAGAACTGTCTTGGCAGCAATGGGCCTCGATTTACTTGGGTGCTTTTTTTGGTTATTTCGCTCTCAACTGGTTTTCAACAATTTCTCCAAAGAAGTTTAAAGTAACTGTACCTGAAGGTGAGATGATTACATGGGTATACATTTTCATTCTGTCTAATTTATTCAATTTTATGTTAGCTGCTAATCCAAGATGGAAAGGCAAAATACTTGAGAATCCAACTATTCGCGTAAGTGCGAAAAATATAGATCAACTATCCTTTGTATTCAAAGCAATATTATAGGACATAAAAGAACCTTCAAATATTATTTGTTATGATCCTGCTACTGGTTATCATTTGGATACCATTCCTTCGCCTACGGCTGAACAAGTCAAAACTCTCTATGAACGTACATCCGCTGCTCAAATAGAATGGGCTAAGACCTCTTTTGAAGAACGTCGCGCAGTTCTTCGTTCTTTGTTAAACTTTATATTGGAAAATCAGGAAGCTATTTGCCAAGCTGGATGTAGAGACACTGGAAAGACAAGTAAAGCATAACTCGTATGCAAAGCAAGAAAATAAACTAAAACTATTCATCTAGTGATTGATGCATCCCTCGGCGAAGTCATTACCACTTGTGCCAAGTTACGTTGGACAATTGATAATGGTGAATCTGTGCTGGCAGAGGATTATAGAAGCCCTGGGTTGATGATGCTCTATAAAAACGCCAAGATCGTATATGAACCAATGGGTGTTGTGGCTGCTCTGGTCAGTTGGAATTATCCTTTCCACAATGCTATTGGACCTGCGATCTCTGCTTTGATGTCTGGTAATGGTATTATCGTAAAGTGCTCAGAATATGTTGCTTGGTCTTCTAAATACTATGAATCTATTATCAAAACATGTCTATCTGCTCATGGCCATAATCCTGATCTTGTACAATTTGTAAGTGGATTTGCTGATGTAGGAGAAGAAATTGTGAAATGCGGTGTTAAACATGTCACATTCATTGGCTCACCTGGCGTTGGTAAATTGGTTCAGAAAAATGCTGCCGACCATCTTGTTCCTTGCGTGCTTGAATTGGGTGGTAAAGATTGTGCTATCTTATTGAAGGATACCGATTTGGTTCAAGCTATTCCTGTTTTGATGCGTGGTGTTTTCCAAAACTGCGGTCAAAATTGTATTGGTATTGAACGTATCATTGTTGCTGAGGAAATCTATGATAAGGTTGTGGATGAAATGGACTCTCGTATATCTAAACTTCGACAAGGTTCTGTTCTTGTTGATGGTGAAGGCGTGGACTGTGGAGCAATGACTATGGGCAATCAGTTTGAAAAGCTTGAAGGTCTTGTTCAAGAGGCTGTTTCACGTGGTGCTCGTCTTCTTCGCGGTGGTAAGCGCTACCACCATCCTTCACACAAACATGGTCAGTACTTTGAACCTACTCTTCTTGTTGATGTCACTTCCGATATGGCCATTGCTAATAATGAAGCTTTTGCTCCTATCATGGTTATCATGAAGCATCAAGGCCCTGATGATGCTGTTCGTATTGCTAACGAATGTCCTTATGGCCTTGGTTCTTCCGTTTTCTCTGCTGACAAGTCTTTGGCTGAAAGCATGTGCTTGCGTCTCAAAGTGGGTATGGCTAATGTGAATGATTTTGCGGTTAACTATTTGTGCCAAAGCCTTCCCTTTGGAGGTGTTGGTATTTCTGGTTATGGGCGTTTCGCTGGTCAAGAAGGTCTTCGTGGCCTCTGTGTTCCCAAAGCCATTACGATTGATCGTATCCCTGGTGTCAAGACACCTATTCCTCCTATTTTGGATTATCCTATCACAAGCGCTGCCAATGGTTGGACTTTTGTTGAAAGTCTTGTCAATTTAGTTTACCATCCCGAAATCCCTGCTAAAATCAAGGCTATGATTGGTCTTGCTAAAGCACACTTGTAAAAAATAAATGAGGAAGAGAAATAATAAAGTTACATAATCTGCTTTTTCTCTCCTTTTTTATACTCTTTTTATTTGAGAGAAAAAATAAGTGATATTATCTTAATCCTGAATAGGTTGTAATTCTTGGATTTGCTTAATAAGAAATGCTTTTTCATCATTAAATTGTTCATCATCTTGTCTGTCGTTATGAAAATTTCCAAGAAAGTGAATCAATTTTTCTTGATTTTTAATCAAAATATCCACAATGGGCCTCGTTTTGTGAGGATTTGCAACAAACACCTTGAATACGTGAAATGCCTCGAATTGAATATTTCTACTGCGATCTCGAAGTAAATTCATCATCAATTTAAGGTTATCTGCGTTGCTAATATAACGAGTCATGACTGTAAAGTTGGTTCTGTCCAGCAATATTTCACCCAATAACTTGGATATGTGTTAATAATATCAACAATTCATATTTAATGCTTACCTTTAAAGATTGTCTCTTCGTAACATAATTCTCGGATTGTAGCAGTCTCCTGTAGTGTTCAAAGAACTAACATCTTGTTTTGTTTTTAACTTGATTTATAAGGGAAAAAGGTAAGGCTTACATCATCATAGTTCAGTTCTAAAAAGTCTGCTACCATCTGTTTATGTCTTGTAAGAATTTCTTTGAAAGAAGCAAAAGCATCTGAAGCAATATCAAACGTACTCATTTCTACATATTCAAAAAATTGATAAAATTTGCCTGAATATAAAATGATCTTTGCTAATGCCTCATGGCGAATACATTCACGCAAAATCAAACCACAATTTAAAGCAACTTCAGGCTGTTCATATCTAAATAGTTTGATTAAAGCAAGATAAAATAAACTGAATGCGCTCTTTTACTATCCTGCTCCCTTTTACTTACCCTCTTAATAGATTAAAAAGAATATCTTCGCGTCCACATATATGTTCTACTGTAGGCCATCTAGAACCGATTTGTCTTCTCAATAAATTGTTGAATATTTGCGCAACATCTTTCTTTGCCTAATAAAATGGAAAGGTAAGTTTTCTTTTCTCCAATTTTCCTTGCAATTTTTACTTCAAATTCAAATTTTTGAATATTTAATATCAACGACTGAAGCAAATCTGTCTTATAAACTTCTTGAGCTAATTGGGCAACAAGATCGGGACTAGGATCATGGTCTACAAAAGGAAAATGAATACTTTCTTATTATCTAGTATTAATAATAGAAACCATCTTCTCCATAAAGTATATTCTTTATCAATACTAGATATTTTGATACTTCCTCTGTTGCCTTGTCATTTTAAAAAATCGCTTTAATACACGGTTTCTCTTTGTTTCTGTTTCTTCCGTGTTTTTTCTTTTTTTTTTTACCTTGCGTTTGTCTTGTCCGTCTAGTTTATGAATGGCATCTTTGACATGCTTTACAATGTCGTGTGGTGTCTTTTGCTTTGTCTTAAAAATGTTGAAATTCATTTCGAAAAGATGAAAAGGAAAAAGAATATAGAGAAAAAAAGGACAAAAAACATTTTTTTGTTTATTGATCAAAAAAGAAACTGAGATTAAACAAAAACAATAAAATTAAGCCGTAAATATTTTTTTCGTTCATAATCATCTGTAAAATCCTAATCTTCTTTTTCTAAAATTTGCAGAAGCATTGCTTACTCTATCTACCCTATCTAGCTTTCTGCGATGAATCGAGCTCTTGCAGCGAATTGGCGGTTGTTGGCTCTTCTTGAATTGGCATAAATGACGTCTTTAATAATTTCGGATTGTATTACTGTCCACAGGGAATAAAAAAGCATGTCCGATACCTCATTCCCATTCATATCGATCCCTCATCTCTACATTATCTTTTTTTTTTTTTTTTTTTTTTTTTTTTGTTAGCCATAAAAATCGTCACAATGATCGCGGATATTAGGGCGTGTGAAGCACTGGCTTGACAGATTCCTATTTTGTAATTTTCATTATGGGAGCCGGACTGAGAGGGCGGAGGAAGCGGGTTTATGAACATGAGCATGGGTAACCGTGGCATTTACAGGGACAGCCGAAAGAATCGTTTCGGCGTCTGCTGAGAGACAATTGACATTAACGTCCTATTGGTCTCGAAAGACTTGGATTGGGTTTTGTTGAAGTTGTCCTAAGTATATTTTCAGAATCAGAAACAATTATATAAAATATCTCTGGTAACAACAGACTATACAGTTAGTTGATGCTGCATTTGCTTAATCTTGAAAGATAATATCCTAGATTATGATGTTATTCTAAAATTTAGCTCAAAGACTTAGAAAGCTGTTAATGAGATTCATGTTTTATTCATTTCGGACTTTTTGATATTTATCTGTACACTGGACTCCATCTATATACCTGTTCGTATATGTATTATACTAAATGGCTATTTTTCATTAAATCACAGTTTAAGTATCGCTCATGATTAGCTTCTCATAAATAAAATATGATTCAATTGGAAACAAAATCTTTGGCATAAATTGAAGCAACAAGCTATGGTGTTAAAACGCACAGCTAAAGCAAAATATCCTAAAGAAATAATTAAATGAAAACTGTCAAGTAATTTGTGGATCTAAGCAGACAGCATGCGTCCCTAATATTTACAGGCACAAACAGCTTTGAACCGATAGTCATACTTCTATAAGCTTGGTCATTTCTTTGAGCACGTCTCCTGATTTTACGTACTTTCGGAATTTGACCTTCGATGCTCTATTTACATGAAACAGGCACAGCTATATATCTAATTCAGGTCAAGTGTACTGTGTAGTACTTCTTTCGGATTTTAATATGACAACAAAAACTTGACAAGACTTGAAATAACTTTCTTATACAGGCATTAAAAAACGTTATGCTGAGTGAAATTACTTTTATTTGAACATACGTATCACCAAGCAGCCCCATTAAGTAAGAAATACCTAACGATAATAAGATCTCTTTTTGTATATATCATTACTTTATGAATATCATCCAGGTAGAAATGCTTAGAATCGATTAACGACCATTTTGATCAAGGATACGGGATTTCAACTGCAAAATTACATTTAAAATCATGTCGAACAAAATCAGAACGATATAGATATCTAGGTGCTATTCAATTCAGATGTCGAATTTTAGACAAAAAATAAACTGCTTTTTTTCCCTAGATACCTTATATTTAAAAAGTTCATTATTGTAATACACTATTCGCTTCAACCTTTCAGAATCAATAAAAGAGCATTTAATTATCAGCCTCAGGCACTTTTACATGATTTAAAACAACACAACTTTAGACCATTCGGGTCGGTGATTATTAGCATGCATATTATACAGTGGTCAACATATTTGTTATACCATACTTTAATCCCATTAACCTCAAAACGGTATCACGTAAAGTCCTTAAATTTAGTCAGAAGAGGGACAGAAGCTAAAGCTCAACGCTATATAGTCGTAAGTGATAACTCATGGATTAAGCAAGTATTTATTCATAAAATGCAAATCACATTCACCGTTCTTGTGCTTTTACATTAAATATAAAACAATATAATAGTACATTCTTCTCTGACGGTCTTACTGCTGAGAGCACATTAAAATTTCTGAAGTGCAATCATTTGCACATACAAATAAGCCTAAGCTTCTCCATAAACGCATGCTTCTTGAAGAGATAATGCTTGATTGTTATCTGCATTGGTTGTAATTATTAATCGTAAATTAATTTTTTCGTGGACAACCTGATATGTGTCTGTATTCATACTATTACTTTGAAGCAATCAATTGGTTCACCAATCTCCAAACTTGAAGATAGCTTGGCATAAACTAGGTTTATATTCTCACTGTTCATCAAACATACAAAACAATGTATCAAGTTGAATACTTGATTTTAGTTTATAGTAAATATAGATATTCTAAAAGCTTTCTTACGTTTAAAGGTTTCATAGTAGCCTTTGGTTTGAAACATAGGTCATTATCCAACAAAATGGAATGCTTCCAATAGAAGTATTGCTAATGAGTGGTATTGTTTGTATTAGTATCCTATTACGATATGACTTTATATGAATACATACAACTCTGATGCAAAAAAAAAGAACTGTTGTAGTAAACTTGAATAACCTGCTGCCTTTCAACCCTAATATCAGGTTTATGAACATTTAAATATAAATGCAATCCTATTTCTTTTCTTTTTGCTTGCTTTTCATTAATGTCCTTACCAGTCCCTGTTATTGATAAAAAGAAATCCAAGTATATCCTCATCACTCACTGTGATTCTTATTTGGGCCGTATTTTAGCCATTCATCTTGCAGAAGAAATATCCAAACACGATAAAAAGAAGCATTGGTTTGTAAGAGCCATGTGTAAAGAAAAAACTAAATTCAGAAAGGAATTTGAAAAGAGAGGCATCGAAGTCAAGGTTAAAAACGCCCCCATCCAAACAAAACAGGGCACGATTATTTATTTTCTCTTTAGGAAGTGGACTATGAAAGTCAAAAGATGATTACTGAAGCAATGGAGGGTCATATTAAGACCATGATCTTCAATCCTCTAACAGATGAGGACCGCCTTGTGATGGAAGCTATGAATGTATTGGATGTGGCTAGAAAAAAGAAAATTGGTTATGTTGTTATGGTTTCTTTGCAAGTACCAAAGGAATTCTTTTTTTTAAAAAAAATAACTTTTTACAAGTAGATATGGTGCATCTATCGAAAGACTTGAAGGTGATTCTTCTCCTCTTTCCAAATTTAAAGAAATTGAAGATCATCTTATAAAGCTTGACCAATATGGTAAATGGGTTGTCTTTCGTATTTCCTTTATTCAACAATACCTGTACTTTTGGACCAAAATGATTGAAAGCAAAGCCATGATGGGTATGCCTATCGCTCAGACTGATAATCTAGAGACCGTTCACGTCCGGGATATTTGCGATTGTATTGCTCAAGCCGCCTTGACAAAGAAATCGATGGTATGGGATGCTCATGTTTACCTGAAGAAGCGAGTATACGATTTAAAAAGCGTTCCCTCATTTACGCTTTACAATATAACCAAGTCCTTACTCGATTCACTCAAGGAAGACGGCGGTAAGGTACCTGATGTTCATTCTGTGGTCCTTACAGAGGAGCAAATGAGAAATTACCTTAAATTAGTTGCTCGCGGTTCGAAAAGCAAAGAGCTTACGCATCTCTTGGACTCGGCTTCTGTCAACCTGCCTCCTGCAGCCAAGCCTGGATTAGTTCAAAATACTGTGTATTGCCTTACCAGGCTCCTTTTTGCTCAAACAAGGGAGGAAGATGACCCCAACTGGTATCCTTATCCTGATGACTTGACACCTTTCAGTATCGAATTAATCATGAGTCATTTTCAATTGGCCCGCAATCCCCAGTGGATGCCAGTTGTTGGTAGACCAACAGATATACGTGATATCACTGGACGTGATCCTATTGCTGTTTCCAAGTTTTTCATGAACAATCGTCGTCGATTTAGAGGAAATAATTTAATATAGTCCTTTTTGTTTTTTTTTTAAAAAAAAAGAATAGTGATAATAGTTTTTTTATTTTAAAAATGCTGTTCATGTCCAAATAAAAGAACTCGAAGAATCCGTTTGTGTGCTATCCAATGGATGAGGAGACGAAGTACTTTGAGCTACTGTTGAAAGAGAAGGATCACTGTTGAATGAAGCAAGAGAGAATTTATGAGTTTGGGCTGTGTTGTTATTATTCTTCCAAAACTCTTTACGGAAGATGGCCAACGAATTGTTGCTTTGACTTGTTACTGTGCCAGGATATCGTTTTTTAATACATGTATTTTCACCATCATCGTCCACATTGATTTCATCAAATGAGAAATGGCGTGGTGAGCGATGTAAGGTAGCAAAGGATTCAATCGACTGATGTTGGTGCTGCTGCTGCTGTTTTAGAGCAGTGTTGTGATCCACACTTTTCCTTCCAAATAACCAAAACCCAGACATTGGCTTCCTATCAAAATAATCTTCCTCATCTTCTAAACTCAGGGGTCTACTGGGGCTTGTGCTGCTGCTTGTCAAACTACCCGAGCTACTTCGCGTTGTTGTCAAACTAACAGAAGATGTCAGTGGTACCCCATTCGGTCTTGCAGGCTCTCGAAGCGCACAGAGTTCATCCACCGTCTTTTCATTTACCCACGGTCTAGTCAACTACAAACAAAGCGTTAAAAGCCATGATGCAAAAGAAAGGCTTTTTCAATTTGTTTACCAAATATTGTGTTACGAGACACTGCTGCAAATCGATGCTCATCTTTGTCAGTTCCTCATCATGACTATTCTTCCGACCAGAAGTCGCTGCTCTTATTGAAAACTTGGGTCGATTATAAGAAGCGACTTCCTTTGCGTGATTGGCACGCAACTCATATGGATAATCAGGCCCTTTTTGCATATCAGTAAATAACATCAGTAGTTCCGTCATCCTGGGATCATTATCACGGTTGTGGAGCGCACCAAGATATGTCATGTCATGAATAAAGGTACCTAGGAAAGGAACCATTGGATCCAATAGCTTTATATTCTGCAAGACAGTCTGGCGATACTTTTCATAGTTACTCGCTTCAGACATCAGCTCCGTCATTTCTTCCAACAAATTCATGGATTTTTTGGGAACAAACGACCATGATTGCTTTAGGCGTTGTATGGGTGGTGTTCCCAATGCAGAGATCACCGCCTTGAGTGTCTGGTAATTTTTTAGTTCATGACATCTGCTAGCGACCTTGATCCAGTAGTTTAGATGCTGTGATCGATCTGTTGCTTCCAGCTTGATTAATATGCTGTGCTCAATGAGTCGTGTCAGATAATTGAAAAAGTCAGTGGATGTCACGATGCTTGTTTCGGGAGATTTGGCAGTGTGGTTTTGAAGTGCTGTGGGTGTAATGTTGCGGAAGATGGCAGAGTCAATCAAGGTCAGTTGGTATGCAGTGATGATTGGATGAAATTGAAGTATAGAAAGGACGTTGAAGACTTGAAGCGATCGTAGCTTGTCAAAGGATGTATCGAATTCTTCCTGCTGTTGCAAAATTTGAGTAATATAGTCTAAAGGAGGCTGGGGTATCAAAGGTGCGTCTTCTGAGAGTAAATCAGTAAAGCATTTGGCGCGTACACGGGTCTGAATTCGGGAGGTTGCCATGAGAAATAGGTCTTTATTATAAGAGAGCGTGGATGGAGGTGATTTGAAGGTGCTGGCAATTATATTAGGTGAAGATGAGCGACGAGGCACAATGGCAGGCT
This sequence comes from Rhizopus delemar RA 99-880, assembly GCF_000149305.1. Taxonomy (NCBI): domain Eukaryota; kingdom Fungi; phylum Mucoromycota; class Mucoromycetes; order Mucorales; family Rhizopodaceae; genus Rhizopus; species Rhizopus delemar. The sequence goes on from NW_027137833.1 coordinate 675,781, forward strand.
TTACATTTTTAATTCGTATTGATCCTGAGGTTGAAGCCTTTGTCAACCCTTTGAAATAAAATCAGTTATTGTATGCGATTGTTACCATTTACCTTTTTTCTGTTTTTGTCCTTCAACAGTTTTTGAATTCAAATAGTTTCTAGGAGGCAAAGGAGGAGGAAGAAAAGAAGATAAGGAAGTTGGTTTTGTAGGTAAAGGTGGAGGTGTCTTCTTTTTGTGTTGCTGTGATATTTGTTTTGCATGATTTAAACAAGAACCCGCTAAACCAAAAATAGGAGATAAATTATTTTCAGTAACACCTATTGATGGAAACACGGTTTATTTTTTTGTTATTTCTTTGTTTCATTTCAAAATAAAACTTGCATTGATCACTGAATTCAAGCTTTCCTAATTCTTCAATAGCAGAAAATAAAGCTTGAATATATAATTGATATGAACTCTATATAAATTATGAATGGTTTAATTTTCCCCTTTTTTGTTATTATTTCTTATATTAGCTACTCCCTCATCCTTCCCTTTTCACTCTCCTCTTTTCCACGTTTTCTGTTTACCTTGAATTGGCCAGATTCATAATAACTTAAAGCTTCACACATCAAACTTTGCATTGAAATTTCAGTTGATAGAGGTACAGATAGTGATAACATCTCCAGTATGTTTTTATACAATATGTAACAGCATATATAAGTAACTATATATATTTTATCTTATGTATAGTCTATGTCAGGGCTCAGCCTTGAATAGATAATAATGAATGAAATAACAAAAGGAAAAAAAGAAAAGAAAAATAGAGAAAAGTTGACGATAGAAGTTTAAAAAAAAAAGAACAATGGAACAACGTCACTATTTGTTTACATGTGCGTATATTTGTTAAAAAAAGGGGGGGCAGGCAAAAAAGGAGAGAAACTAAGGCAGATGAGTGAGCAACGATATTTTTTCTCCCTACAAAGTTATTCTACAATATTGAGTTATACTTCTTTATTCTCCTTTTTTATTTTATTCTTTGTTTATCGATCAAAACTATGGTTCTCATTACGAACATTCTATTAGGAAAGATCATTTAAACGTGATCTTCACAGCTCCACCCTATCTTCTATCCCTTGACAATGCAGCTGCACTAACCGTACATTGATTTACAAATGACATTATTAGCGCACATACTCACGAAACCAGTATAGGGGAGATGATCAAAATTGACAGTGGATCACACATTTGACAGGATGGCTATTATATTACCTACCCTTAAAACGCGATCGATTGTAGACAAGAGGGTAAAGGGATAGGAGACTGTGATGAGATTTGCTTGTCTAATTTTATTTCATTTAAAGAAAGAAAAATAAATAAATTGTTTTAATAACATGAAAATCAAAATATAGATAGTGTAAGAGAGAGTAAGGAAATAAATTAAAATAAAAATCTTTTTATAGAAGCCTTGGCACTGTACATTCTAAATCTATTTGATTGTAATTCTCTCTCCTCTTTTTTTTTTTTTTTTTTTTTTTTTTTTTTTTTTTTTTTTTTGAGAGAGAGAGAGAGAGGAAAAAGGTGTTCCTTAAGCTTTAAAAGAGTAAACATTAAAGGATGTCCTCTTGTAAAGGCGAGCTTTGAAGGCATAAACCTTATCAAATAAACAGCATTTCAAAACAATTAATTAATAAAAGTTAAAGATCGCATATTTATAATAATATCTCGGCCAATCATGCTATTTATTTTCCTATGGTCATTCCAAAGAATCCTTCTCTTTATTCTAATGAGTTTTATGAAAACTAGGTGGCTTTATTTATTGCATTCATCTCTAAATGTGTTTATACATCAAATAATTTTTTAAGAGTAAAGATTCAATAGTAATTACTTTTAGTAGTTAAAGGAATAAACATGCTCTTTCAAGCTTTATTATAAATTATTATCTAATAAGCATGTGTATGATAAGGTGAGCCGTCTACGTGGGCAATGGAAGGCATGGGTCCAGAGACAGCAACACCATAACTCTGCTGACTCGATCTTGATCCGGATCTGGATAGAGACTTGGATGCCTTACTGGCAGCACGTCGAATGGTTCCCATCACACCTGATGACCGAGAGGACCTTGACGAGTCATTATGTTTTGGTAACCTGGCCACGGCACCAGCAACCACTGCCATAAAAGACTGTGTACGATAACGCGTGTTGAGTTCATCCGGAACAACATCGCTCTCTTGCTCCTTACTTTGACGACGACGATAAACAAACATACCAGCTAAACCAGCAGCAGCCACACAGCCAGCGATGGCACCGACAGAGATACCGATGATCTTGCTCTGTGGTTCGGCATCTACCGTACGCCCATTGTGCTCATTGACTGACTGAGCGCTCACTGAGTCACTGATGCCGTTTGTGCCCTCGCTGCTCATACTTGCACTAGAGACAGGTTCAATGGCTGAACTGGACACTGGGTCGTCTGCTGTGGATGCAGATTGTTCTTCTACAGAAGAAGTATCTGCAGTAGCGTCTTGATTGTCAGAGACAGATGCATCCTCTGTGGAAGACGAATCATTGGAGCCGTTTTGCCCATCAGCAGAAGATGTATTGTCGGAAGAGGATACCTCACTAGAGATAGAACCTTGGCTTGTGAGGGATGCGGTAGGATCAGTAAAAGGTGCATTATCAGAAGTACTTTGTTCATCGGCGGAAGATGTATGATCAGAACTGGCTTGTTTGTTTGTTGCAGACATGTCATTAGAATCACTTGGCTCACTTGTGGAGATGATGCCTGTAGGAGATGTTTGCTGGTTAACAGTGGGTGTAGATTCGGCGAGGGTGGTCTTAGCAGATGTAGCTGTTGCTTGAGCAGCAAATTCAGAGCCTTGAAGAGTAACAACAATGGCACCATGTGTAACTTCATCTGTAACGCTTGAAGCTGATACAGTCGTTGAGGTTGCACCGAGTTTATACGTGCTTGTTGTAGTACTCTGTTGTCCTTTAGACTTTTGAATCTCTTTCGCAAGTTGGGTTGCTTCAGCATAGTGAGAATTTGTAGTCTCGTGAGGCTTTATACTGTGGTAAGCTTTTGAAGTATGGTGAGACTTTAAAGTATGATGAGTCTTCTTTGAGTGGTGATGAGTCTTCTTTGAGTAGTGATGAGTCTTCTTTGAGTGGTAGTGAGTCTTCTTTGAATGTATGGTTGAGTGGGACTTCTTCTTTTCAGTGGGATGCCCCGCTATATGGCTGTGGTGCTTCCCATTGCTACTGCTGCGATGAATTCTCGTACTTGTGTTATGGTGATGCTTTTTGACTGTCATTTTTTGGCTTTTGTTGTGACGTGTTGAAGTTGTCTTTTTAGAACAAACGTAAACCGTTTTGATGCGTCGATTAATTGTCGTTAAGCTGCGTTTGTTTTGCTTTTTTGCCATGTGGCAATTAGCAATTGTCCTTGTATGATGCTCTTCAAGAGAGTGGGCCATATTCCCCGAAGGCGAGGCATTTACTATAAGACGTGAATTTAATTTTTTTTTCTTTAATGATTTCCTTCTTCTTTTGTACCTGTGACAACGCATAAAATAGCAAATGCTAGATAGAACAATTGCCACCTTGATCTTTTCATTAACAAAGAAAAAGGGGAAAAAGGATAAAGGAAAGGAGAGGGTTAAGAGAGAAAAGAACGGAAAGAAAAAGTAGCTTAATTGATTGAAGCACTGACGTTTATTAAAACATATATTATTTGATACAATAGGACAAATTGCACGTTGGGATAATGGGTTACACTAAAGATTAATAAAGTGCCAATCTTTTCCACTGGATAGCAAAAAGAGAGAGGGAAAATCTGACAATGAAGAATTGCATCTTGTATTCTCCCTTTTAAGTGTTGTTTATTTGCTTTCCCTAAAAAAAGTTGGCTACACAAAATAAAGCACGGTCAATCTCCCTATTTTTAAACCAGAATACCCTTTTTTTTTTTTTTCTATTTTTCATATTTCATGCTTTAGTTTCTTTGCAAAAATAAAAACTCGTGTTCTTTAGAAATATTCACAGAAAGTACACTTGATTATCTAAATATGTTTCAGTTTGCCTTGTAATTCAAAATCACCTAAAAAAAAATGAGGAAAGAGAAAGAAAGGGATTGTATTAAAGTGTCAACTGTTGCAAAAAGATTCGAAAAATTGACAAAGGCTTACTAACAGAAAAAAAAAAAGAAAAGAAAAGAAAAGGGATGGTCTACAGCACTTGTAAATTAAACTATTAAACATTTTTAGTTGATTCTAAAGTTAATTGACATGATTTTACTACAAGTGAGTATGGTTCTATCCTAACGATGTTTTTAATACGAAAAATTGGAAAGAAGATAAAAGGTGTATTTAAAAAAGTCTGTTTTATTTTTCAGTTATCTGTTATGGTCATAAAAGGGACAAGTGCGTTCGCTGCTTACTACAAACCTAATTTGAACAGATTCTATCTTATAAGCTGAAAGAGAAGGATAACATCAGATTTGAGTTAAGACGTCTTTTTCTAATCTTCTAAAGAGGCATGATTAACAGACAGCAATTTGAAAGTCATGCAGAAATAAAGACGACTCAGACACACACACACTCTCTCTTTTTCTTTTTTAAACATTCAATAAATCATTCGATGATTGGACTCTCTTTTAAAACAGACGACTGATCTGTGAGGACGACCGAGTGTTATTGCAAAGACACAGACGGAGAAACAATATAAAATAAATTGCGTGCATGAATAAAGAAAAAGAAACTAGATTCTATCAGCTGTTATTACGTCTACTGCATCTTTATTACGTTAGAAACATAAGTTTTGAGGATGATGAAATAAAGAAATTATTGAGTATTCAGCTTAAAGTATGTCCATGTTTTCAATATTCTTTTTAGTCATTTGTTTATAAAATGAAAGAGTTCAATGTTTTTTTTTGAGCATTCTTAAAATGGAAAATGAAATTTGTATCGATCTTTTGACCCCTTTTATTCCTTTTATTTATTTATATAAACTGACCGTTATTGAGCAAGTTCATATGTGACATTTCCTTTTTATAACTTTAGCTTGAGAAATTAGTAAACTGATTTTTTTTTATCTTTTATGTTTTAGATCATATGCTATGCTGTGTATTACAGTGAAAGAGATCATAGGGCGTTACATTTGGATCGAAATGACGCCAGAGAAATCTCTTGGTATAGCAAAGGTTCTCACTGATCGATCACAAAAGATATTGGCGTATAAATAAAAAAGAAGAATGTTACTATTAAAGAAATGAACCGATGACTTGGAGTTGTACCAAAACTACGCTATAGAATCATCTGGCGATATTTTCCTTTGGGAGTTCTTTTCTTTACAAGAAAGATGAATTAATTCTAAACGTCTTGTAGTCGATAGAATATGAACTGAAAGAGACTTGTTGTCTTTACAATCAACTAAAAAACCAATGGTCCCTGTTCTTTTTGTTTGTATACAAAAAAAAAAAAAAAAATAAGAGCAGGGTCAGGGGGAACTATTTATTGTGAAACTAGGATTATTTTTATCTCACAATGATTATAAAAAAGAACCTTGGTTTTTCCCTTTTTTTTTTCTTCTTCTTCTTTTCTTTCTTTATTTATCCAATCATGGCTTGGAATCATCCTTCACATATTGCTTCATCCAGTATTTATCAATTGTTGAAGAATAAACATAAAGTAAAGGATAGATTTAGTTACAAGCCTTGTCCATTGTGTGAAAAAAAGCTTTTGGTCAGAATCAATGGATCATTTGTCTATAAATGGGTTAGTCAACACTTTGCTACTTATCATCATGAATGGATGCATATTGTTGTTAATTTGCATGAATCATAACTGTATATACACACACACACACACATTATTCTATGACACATTCTATACATACTTTACTCTTCATCTTTTATATATCCTATCCAAATCATTAACCCCTCCCCTTTTCTCATCAACACTCCTTTAAAGCATATATAAATACAGATATAAAAAAAATATATATAATTGCATAATTATCAATAACAATAAAATCATTTTAAATTTATTCATGTCATCACTACAAGGCTAAATGTTCATCAATATCACTTTCTGTCAGTGAAATAGCATCCTTTTCATCAAATGGTAATAACGTAGGCCTTCTTTCTGATCGCCAACCGTCTATACTCAATAAGGCATCCATCATTATTATTTCTAATTTATTTTTTTCTTTTGGTTCATCTAAAATATCCACCATTTCTTTACCAAATTTCGCAAGTATTGTTAATTTCTCTGCATATTCTTGCAGGGCGTTTAATTTCATATAAAACGCTTCCTTTATCATCTCTTTCTTATAATCCGTTATATCTTCTTCTTCTGTCTTCTCGAGTTCTTTTTCAAATTCTTGTATTTTACTTGACTTTGGGTTTGACTTTTTTAAATGATTTATTCTATCCTGAACTGCTTCTTTTCTTTCTTGTAAATCTGATCTTTCTTGCTCTTTTTGTCGAATGGATTTAATCATTCGACGATAAAGTCTATATTCATCTACTTCTTATTAGTCTCTCTCCCTCTCTCTTTCCTAATTGCTTACTAATATAGTTTTGTTCAAGCTCTGATTGCTTATCAAATAAATCATAAAGGGCTCCACCCACTTGCTATAATAGAGTTTATAAACAAATAAAATACAAAAAGTATCCAGTATTACTTTAATATCATCTTCATAGTCTGTATTCTTGTTTTTCTTTCCCTCTTCTTCAACCCACTCTCTAAACGCCTTATTTGTTTCTGTATGCTGATAAGTCTTTGTCTTGAGTACCGCAAGTTCATTACGTTCTTGAAATAACCAGTAGTTAAGACATTTTGTATCCGGATTTTGTAAAGGATTATTTCGTGCTACTTGTGATTGAACATTGGTAGTTAATTTACTAATCGAATACTGTAAATCCTTAAAACTCATTAAAAAAAAAAGAAAACATTGTTTGTATTACACGCTGAACACAAACTATACATTGTACGGAGATATGTTTAATTTAGTAAAATGATAGCAATAATAATAGTCTATGTCAGCCTTATCCAACTAAATATTAATGTGCCCTTTATAACACTAAACATGAGAAAAAGACACTGGCAAAAAAAAACATTTCTATGCCACACTTGTATTCAATCAAATAAGTTTGGAACTGCATCATACCACTTAATTGATTAATTCATTGGATAACTCCCTTCATTTATATAGCATTATATAAATCCCATTCGGCTCTTTTAATAAAGAAAACAGAGAGTTCGAAAGAGAAAGAGAGAGTGTGTGTGTGACACACCAAAGGCCGTGTGTTAATGCAAAAAGTAACACAGATGGCTTGGATATATTGTGACGGCTTTATCTTTTTGATTTTTGATGAAAAGCTTCCAAAAGTTTATTCTACTTTTCCCTCACTTAATACAATGTCTGAGATCGGTGCAAAGAGAACTGGTGAATTCCAACAAAACAACAATAAAAAATCTAAAATTGGTATACATATTGCTTATCCCTTAAACTATCCGTCTCATACATTTGATAGAGGCACGTAATGAGCAAAAGAGTACTCGTTTAGAGCGCAAGTCTCACGACAAAAACTATGAAATGATTACTCAAGCCAAGAAGATCTGGGAACAGCTTCGCCGTGGAGACATTGGTCGTGATGAACAAAAGCAGTTGATGGAGAAAATTATGAAAATTATTGGTGGCAAAGTTCAAGATGTGCGTATCTATTTACTTTATAACAAATATACATCTAACAAACGCTCACATAATAGGTCATTTTCAAACATGATGCCTCTCGTATCATCCAAACTTGTCTTAAAAAAGGAAATGCTGAACAGAGAAATCAGATTGCTGAGGAATTGAAGGGCAAATATGTGGAGCTCTCCAAGTCCATGTATGGTAAATTCATTGTAATGAAGGCAATCGAATACTGGTAAGTCATCATAATACGAAAAATAAACATAGCTGTCTAATTTTTTTTAAATTTGTTCATAGTCATAAGCAGAGAGACAATATCTTGGTTGAATTTAGAACCCAAGTGCGCAAATTGATTCGACACAAGGAAGCATCATCAGTAATTGAAACATTCTATGCGCAATTTGCCAATGCAGCCCAAAGAAATGAACTCTTATCAGAATTTTATGGTCCTGAAATGACCTTGTTCAATCAAACAGGAGGTGCAAAGACATTGGATGATCTTCTTCAAGCCTTTCCCGACAAGAAGGATGCCATCTTGAGACACATGTCAGAAACACTAAGTGGATGTTTGGATAAGGGCACGATTGTCAACAGTATCGTCCACAAAGCTTTGTATCAGTACATGACATTAGCTGACGACAAAGGCAGAGAAGACATGATGGGTCGTTTGAAAGAGTCACTTCAAGATATTGTTCATACCCGTGAAGGTGCTTGGGTCGGCATGATCTGCATATCCATTGCTTCACCTAAAGATAGAAAATTGATTATCAGAAGCTTTAAACCTTACTTGCAAAAGATGGCATGCGATGAACACGGATACCTTGTATTGTTGCGTTTATTGGATGTCACTGATGATACCGTTTTACTCTCCAAGGCCGTCGTAGGTGAACTGTGCAAGCACGCCAAGGAATTATTTGCTGATAAATTTGGACGTCGTTTCTTTTTGTACATCTTGGCTGGACGTAACACCAGATACTTGTCACCAGAAACGGTTCAACTTTTGAAAGAAGGTGATAAAATCAGAGTCAGTAAGAAAGATCCCGAAGTGAGAGCAAAGGATATCTTGAATGCTTGCTCACCACAATTGATCAAGTTGGTTGCTGAAAATGCTCCCATCTTGATGAGAGAAAAGCTCTCCTCACAAGTGGTTCATGAAATTATGCTTCACGCATCTGGTGATAAGACAGAAGCCATCAATGCCATTTTAGAATTGGCCGGTGAAAATATTGAGAAGGAAAACCATGTTATAGAAGATCGATTTGCCAACCGTATTATTAAAGCCATGATCAAAGCAGACACTGCAGAAAGTCAAAATGACAAGGCATTAGAACCACTTGAATTTGCACCCAAGCTTTTAGAAGTCATCAAGCCTCATCTTGCACACTTTGCTACGAACTACGGTAGCTTTATTGTACTTGCTTTAGCCGAAGAGCCTTCAACCAAAAAGGAAGTTAAAAAGGAATTGAAATCACACAAGAAAGAAATTGAAAATGCTGCAAAAGATAACGCTGGTTCCAAGTTATTATTAGAGGCATTATCAGCTAAATAAGCATGATTGTTAGTTTTGTACATTTTCTTTTTTCTTTTTTTCGCTCCTTCATATTAACACTAATGATGTTTATTGATTTTTAAAGACTTTATAACAGCATCTCTAAATAAAAAACAAACTATCTCATATTATTTACATGTTGTCCAAAACTATCAGCAGAACGCCTCACAAAGCTTCTTTCTCTTCTTTTTTAGAGCAACTTTCTGCAGGTACAGCAAAAAGCAGGTTTTTTACTGCATATCTTTAAAATCTAACTCGATATTCACTCAATTACTTTTCTTTGCTACTAATATTGAGTTGAATTTTTATCTTTATTTTTCTATTACAATTCATCAACAAAAACGAATTCTCCTTATTTCTCAACACCTTCAGCAACTTCCCAACGAATGAAATCGACAACTTCAGCACCGTCCTTGAGACCGTTAGCGGCAGCCTCTTGATCAACAAACTCTGCGATTGTAAGATCAGGCTTCAACATGTATTTTTGCTTGGTCAAAACATGTGCTTCATCAAACTCTTCAGAGCTCATTCCCTGACGATCTGCTTCAGCAGCATCCTCTGAATTTAAATATTTAGGATTAAAACCGACCACTTGACGAGCTACCTGGCGGGCCGTCTTTAACAACGCAGCGGCGGTTTTCTCTTCTAATTCGGCCAAGGTCACCTTCTTGGGTTGAATGACGGCCACACCACCAATCTTACCGTTGCTGGCATCACCACCGTGAACATAGCAAGCAGAGATGCCACTGGCAGTGATGGCTGCACGACGCAAAGTGATGTTTTCACCCAATTTACCAATCGCTTCCACAATGGATTCCTGCACTGTGTTTCCAATATCCAATGGTGATGATTCAGTCTTTGAATGAGGCATCAAGGGTGCTTTCAAAAAGTCCTCGATAGGGATGGGTTCTATAGGACGACCGACAACGTTTTGTGTTTCGTGCATTAATAATGATGTAGCTGCAATTCTGGAAGCAAGGTTTTTAAAAACATCATTTTTAGATACAAAGTCAGTTTCACAGTTCAACTAATCAAAAAGGCGTCAATCCATGCAAACCTAAAAGCAAAATACAAAAGTTTACCTCTATAATCGCACTCTTGCTTTTGAATCCATTTTCAACAGGCACTTCCACAGAGGCAGTTGTAATCAAACCTTCCCCAGCTGTTCTATCAGCAACCTTTTGTGCTTTCTTGGCTCCTGAAATTTGTGCATCCTTTAATAACCAAGCTAAAGCTTCACTGTAGTTGTTGTTGGTCTTTATAAGGGCTTCTTTGGCTTTACTCATCGAAATCTCAGTTTCTTGACGAAGTTGCTTGAGCAACTTGATGTCTGGCTTGACAGTTGTATAGCATCGAGCTCCAAAAGTTCTAGTTATAGTGCGAGCAAAGTTCATGGCTGTCATTTTTCAAGCAGGGTTCGTTTATACTTGAAAGCCGTGCAAAAAAGTGACAGGCTCCTTTTTTGAACAAAAATCAAGTTGACTCTCCGTCATTTTAGCCAATACTTTTTGCCTAAATTTCACTGAACAAAACAAGATAATCACGAAAGAAATTACTATTAGTTCTATCTACTTGGCCCACAACAGCTCTATCAATGGCTTCATCAGCTTCAAATATATTATGTATTGCTTTATGCTCTTGCAAACAATGTCTATACCGGAGTTTTTGATCAACTAAACCAAGTGGCTTATACGCCAAATTTTTTTTTTATTCTAGGTAGAGACTCTCGAGTACTTTTGGTTCTCCCTCTCTTCCCAACTTTTGATCTAGTGTGAGTTGCCACAGGAACATGACCACGACCGTGAGACAATAAAGCTGACACGTTTATAACAGTTAAAATGGCCCCTATCGCTAAGTCCAAGAAGAACGCCGAGTCCATCAACTCTCGTCTCCAACTTGTTACCAAGTCTGGTAAATATACTCTTGGTTACAAGAGCTCCTTGAAGACTATCCGTCAAGGAAAGGGTAAGTTGTATTAATATGCGAAAAAGATGAAGGAGGATTGAATGGCGATTTGCTTTAGTCAAATTTGTCCTCTTTCTCTTGTAATGTCAATTCGTAAAATACTCATGTTACTTTATTATAGCCAAGTTGATCATCATTGCTGGTAACTGTCCTCCTCTTCGCAAGTCCGAGATTGAGTACTACGCCATGTTGTCCAAGACTGGTGTTCACCACTACAACGGTAACAACATTGACCTCGGTACCGCTTGTGGTAAGCTCTTCCGTACCAGTGTTCTTTCTATCACTGATGCTGGTGACTCTGATATTTTGACCGCTCAATAAGAAGGTTAAATTATTTTATTGAAATAAAATATATTTCAAAAAACACAATACAAAAGAGTGTGTCTTGTTTCCTTCATGCTTTCATGATCTTTGCTATAATGATCGTTATATATTTCTGAACTTGATCTTTATTCTGATTATATGAAAATCTCTTTCACAGGAAGAGTAAGATAAAAAGCAAAAGGATTTCATAAGCAAAGGGCAATGTACTTTATTATTACTATTTGAACTGTTCAGAAAAAATGCTTTTTTTTTTTCTATTCATTAGTTTAAAAGCTTATGTTTGTGCTGTTAACTCGTGTCAGAAACCATATCACTTAGGCTATGGTCAAGTTGAGTTATTCTATAGAGGATGATATCTTAATGAATATTTTCCCCTTCAAATCTCTATCCTGGTGCTTTTCCCTTCCTGAACACCTCAACCCAGATGAGAGATGCTATATACTACACTGAGTCACCCCATTTAGAGATTATAAAAGGTCTATCTTTGTTTATTCAAAAAGATAGTTTTTATTATGAAATTAAAGTTTTTATCCGAACAACATTTCCTTAATTTCTCAATGAACTCATGGCATCGAAAGTAATAAATTTAGCCATCGCAAAATATAAAAAGATTATTAGTAATATTTTAATAGAGCTATTGGATGAAAGACTTATAGAATTAATAAAGTCTCTTTATTGTTAAATTTTATAAACAGAAAAAAAAATTAAATAGATGACCGTAATATGTTTAATGGAACGTAATAAATATCAAACTTTGCTCATTAAGCTTATTCTTTCTTTACTTTCTTTTGCCTTTGGTTATTGTCTTCTTCCATTTGCAGCTTTTTATGAAGAACCATGCTGTATCATGGCACTAACAGAAAATCCACAAGAATCTCAAGGGCCATACTTTTATTATTATGATCTTGTCTCTGAAAAAAGGGTATCAAACTCTTAAAGAACCATAAAAGTAAAAACTAACAAAACACTAAAGAAACAAAATAGCAATTATATACAGTTGATAAGATTACGACTCAGAGAGCATTAATTCTCTGATTTTGCATTACAATCAGTACGACTTTAATAAATTCGGTAATGGCATTCGTTTAAGTAACCCATAACAGATATATGAAAAAGCGCTGCAGATGACGTGGAAATGCGCATTGTACCTTTTTAAAAACAGAAATATGTACGGCATAACCGTGATAGTGTGGGACCATAAGCTTAATGATTTAATTTATATTCAATAATACTTGATTAATCTGAACAGCTCACTGGCATATACTATTTTTGAAATTGACATGTTTTAGAAAAAGTGTTGTGGTAGAAAGTAAATGAAAAACAGCTTTAACGGGTCAAATAACCTTTATTCAAATCTTTTTTTTTTTTTGGTAAAAGAAAAGGAAAGTGAATGATAAAAATCACTTTAATATCATACTAAAACTGTAGTTATCAAACAACAGTATGTTCTGTACATAGTTTGTGGTACCCCAATTGGACTCAGCCTAAAACTGCTAAAGGTCTACAGATCGCGTTTATGGTTTAAAATCTCACAAATTTTGTAATAAATTGGCCACTACCTCTACTTATCTTCCATTTTTTAAGTTTTATTTGAACATCAGCAAACATAAATCGGAATGGAAATGAAATGGCTCTTCCCTCACTGGACTTGTAGAAGTTTCTTATTCAAATCAAAGCGTAATATGTTTGTTTTTCCTATTTTAAATGATTTAACTATAATATACATTCTTTGCTGTCAATAACGGCACATAAGGATATATCTGTATTGGTTTACTTCAAGAGAAATACCTAGAGTCTCGACAAAAGTATCATGGTAAAGTAGAATACTATCGATTCGTATTTTTTTTTCTCATCAAAATACACATTATTCTTGCTATGATTCCAAGCTAGAAAATATAAAATATATAAAAGATGGCTTTCTCTTGGTTTGAAATTCTCACAAAGTCCTATCAGTTATTCAGGAATACACCTCTTGTGCAGCTCGTGTGAGAAGAAAGCTATGTGTGTAAAGGCTTTTATAAAAGCTTCAAGCCAGATTTGATCAAAGAAAAGTATCCAATGGTTTTTCGTGATATAATATGTCGAGCTTAAGTGTTTATAGATCTCACAGTTCACTCATACTTAATAAGCGATAAATGTATGTAATTATCCTCATGTTAGTATACATGACTGCTTAAACTATAAAATGATGATGATAAACAACATGCATGACATAATATAATGAATTATGGTGATCAGGAAAAGAATATTTAAAGTGATTATGTTTGTACTTTTATACTGGGGATAGGATTCGCTTGTAGTATTGCTCTTAAAAAACTTTCTCTAGAAAGCTAATATCTTGAGTATTGTAATTGGCTTCTTATTTGCCATATTATGTTCAGAGAGAAAATGCATAAGCTGTGCTGATTGTTCATTCAATACTCCGACGAATTTGATCCAACGTGACTGTTCTAAATGAATAAAAATCCAATTTTGCTGAATTACGTTTCTGCTTCTTTTTCTTTTTAAAGTATAAAGAAAAGTTTGTTAGCCATAGATGTCCGACAGCGAGGTTGATAGAAGTTCTATTTCTATAAAAAGAGCAAGAGAGTCTAGTATAGAAGAAGAAGAAGTAGGGCGTGCTTTAAAAATAGATCCTAAAGACCAAGTCAACATAATCACTCAATTACAAAAAGATCATTTTTCAGAAGGTCAAACTTGGTACCTTATTTCCAAAAATTGGTTTACGCGTTGGAAGCAATATTGCTCCCGTCTTGGAAGTCCTGAACAAGATGCAAGAAAAATTGGAGAGCAAACAAGTCCAGGGCCTATAAACAATCAATCGATCCTTCAGCCAGATGGAAAACTTGTAGAGGATTTAGTGTTAGATGAAAGTGTATTTGCAGTGCCTGAAGATGCTTGGAAAAATTTGGTAGAATGGTATGGAACGAAGTCAGAGCCTATTGAACGATTGGTCATAAAGAGATCTGAGAATGAGCTTACAGTGGAGCTCTATCCACCTACTTTTAAAGTATTCCCTGTGATCGATTCGACCAATGACTGGAATAGTAACCCTCAGTTTACTCTATCAGAGAATTCAACAATCCTTGATTTACTAACTTCTGTTAAAGAATCGCTTGATTTATCAGAGGATGCTAAAATTTTACAAATTCATTTGCTTGATGATGAACCAAATTCACCTACTATTACCTCAAGCAGTTTACAAAACTCCACACAACTGGATTTAGAAAATTTGTTTGCTGGTGTTTCTCTCTCAGGTCAGTGCAATATTGGTGTTGTGATTACGGATGATGCAAGATTTCCGTCTAAGAATGCAGCCAAACAGTCCGATTCATCTTCTGTTTCCTCAACCTCTAGTGTTTTTGCAAATGTTTTCAACAATCTAACAACTAACCCTCCAGCTTCTAATCCGCATTCAAATTATACACGAGGCGTCTGCGGCTTGCAAAATTTAGGCAATACTTGCTTCATGAACTCTGCTCTTCAATGCCTTAGTAATACACCCCAGCTGACAAAATGGTTCTTGGGTAAGAATGCGCGGTAGAAAAGAAATCATTTCAAGCTGACTTATTTTTATAGCTGACAATTATAAAAATGAATTGAACAGAGATAATCCATTGGGAATGAAAGGTCAAGTAGCCGAAGCTTATGGAGAGTTGATCGAAAGACTATGGGGAGGGCATTCTCACAGTTTTGCTCCACGAGATTTCAAATACACAATTGGCAAATTCAATTCTTCTTTTTATGGATACCAGCAACATGATACCCAAGAGTTACTGGCATTCTTGTTGGATGGTCTTCATGAAGATTTGAACAGGATTGTGAAAAAGCCTTATATTGAATTACCTGATTTTGATGGTATGAAGGATGAAGAGATTGCTCAACGTAGCTGGGATTATCATCGCGCTAGAAATGACTCGGTCATTGTTGATCTTTTCCAAGGCCAGTTTAAGAGTAAATTGATTTGTTCTGAATGTAAGAATGTAAGTGCATAGCCTTCTCTCTTCTTCTTTTTGAAAAAAAGATATTGATGAAACTTGGTAGGTCTCTGTTACATTTGATCCTTTTATGTATTTGTCTCTGCCTCTTCCAATTAAAAAGAAAAGCAAGACGACAGTTGTTTACGTCCCATATGATCCAACTCAAAGAATACAACGAATGATTGTTACATTGAACAAAGATGCAAGCATTGCTCATCTTCAGAAAGAGGTAGCGAGAATGATGTCGGTTGACGACCCATCTACGGTAAAGTCACCTTGATAAGAAAGTGTAATTATTTATTAATAATACATTCTTTAGCTTTTAGTAGTAGAGCTTTTTTCTAACAAGATATACAAGATATTCCCTCAGTATGAACCTGTAGCTACGATCGGTGGTTCAGATATCATTTATATCTATCAGCTTCCTGGTCGTCTGCCATCCAAGAAAAAAACATCAACTTATTTATTTGCTAGTAGCGATGAAGAAGCATCAAAATCCGAAGATGAAAATGAGTTGATTGTTTTCCCTGTCTACTGCGCAACTGTTGAGAAAAATGATGCCTTAGTCTCTGCTCAGCCTCAGCAGTTTGGAGAGCCGTTTGTTATTGGTATTCCTCGCAAGTACGCTACCAGCCCTGATTTGTTGTATCGTTTACTTTCACAGCATGTAGAGCGATATACACATTTCAAGCTATTTGAAGAAGTAGATGGAGAGGAACCTGTAGAATACGAAACAACTGTTCATCAAGCAATGGATATTGATGATCAACCACAACAGCAACCTATTCATACAGCTGCCGCTGTGACTGCAGCAGGCGGTAAAAGAACAGAGCCAATGTCTAATTTGTTTACAATGAAGGTATTCTCTGGCCCTCGCCACTATGGTAGACACACTGAAGATTTATTACCTTGCTCACCAAGTTGGATATCATCCAACTTAGAAGATTTACGGGAAAGAGCAGAATCAGAACAAAAACGACGCGAGGAATATGAGAAGCAAGAACAGAACGAGCAAGAAGAATATGAAGATATGGACATGGAAAGTTCAGTGGCATTGGAAGATGAAGTAGAAAATGCTGCGGCCACCTTTTATCAAGATGAGACGCCTATCTCTTCTACAGACGCCGACCGTGAGTCAATTGATTCCAATAAAAACAATGCTGGTAGCAAGCCAGATTCCCCTGTTCTCTCTATGTCTGATTCCATACCTCAAACTCCAGTAAATTCATACAAACCAACGTCTACCAAACAAAAAGTCACTTGTCCTCCTAGTACAATTATACGTCAAGGCGAAGGTATCTTGCTCGAATGGACCTCCAAGAAAGCACGACAAATTTTTGGAGAATCACAACAAGGCAGTATGAATGGTGTGTCTACTAGTGGATGGAGCGACATTGAAGAGCTCAAAGATCTTGATGAAGCAAATATGAATCAAACGGATCAAAAAAACAAGCAAGTGACCCTTTCTGATTGCTTGGATGAATTTACAAAGGAAGAGGAATTGAGCGAAGAGGATCTTTGGTATTGTCCTAAATGTAAAAAGCACCAAATGGCTATAAAGAAATTTGATCTTTGGCGTATGCCTGAAATTGTAGTAGTTCACCTTAAGCGCTTTAGCCATTCCCGTACATGGAGAGATAAGATTGATGTCCTGATTGATTTCCCTATCGAAGGACTTGATTTGACGGATCGTGTGCTGAGTGTTGATAAAGAAATTTTGAATGAAGAAAATCGATTGATTTATGATTTATATGCAGTTGATAAACATTATGGTGGACTAGGCGGTGGTCACTGTAAGGCGTACATTGAACTTGTCGGTTTTTATTAATTATGTTTTACAATAGATACTGCTTATGCGCAAAACTTTGAAGATAAGAATTGGTATAATTTTGATGATTCCTATGTTACAAAAATCGATGTATCAGAGATCAAGGTATATAACACTATTATATACACTTTTGGTATTCTTGTATTCTCACATTATTTATCATACGCTAGACTCCTGCTGCATACTTGCTATTCTATAAGCGTAGAAGAAATGAGGATCAAGAACCGGCAAAGAGTGTAGATGAAATTATTCAAGAAACAAAGAAAAAGCAGCAGGCTGCTAAAGTAAATACAGGTGATAAGTTAAACAATGTTGATGATATGCATATAAATAATGAAGCTGACAATGCTGATGATACAAATATTGTCTCGGCCAAGAAAGATATAGAGGAAGACACATCGAATAATTAACTTTAAAATGTATACAAAAATTCTGTTTTTAATTAAAAGCGTTCCTTTTGATCATCTATTATTTAAGCAGTTTGCTTCTTGGCAGCAGCAACGGCGGAACCGAGAGCAAAACGACGCTAAAGAAAAATAGCTATTAATATCAATGTACTTTTTTTATCTGTTGATAAACTTACTTGGTTCTTGAACTTTGTTAACTTGAAACGGTCAAAGTCAGACAAAGAAGCACGAACGCTACGTTGTTCAATCTTCTTGGCCCAAGCGGTCTTGTTCCAAGCAGCGACAACTTCACTCTTTTCCAAAGCCTTCTTGAGAGCAGTTTGACCAACGTTACGGGGGAGGCTCTTGAGGACAAGAGGGGTCAAGACCATACGACGGTAAGGGAAGGCTTGACGGGCAACACCAGTGGTAGGACCATCGATAAGGGCACGGTTATGGTCAACAATGTCAACAATAACAGCCAATTTACCGGCATCGGCACCAGAGTTAATAAGAACAACACGACCAACCTCGACTTGACGCTTAAAAGTACCTTGCTATAGAGTTGAAAAATGTTAATAAATGGGCCGATCAATCAAAAAATAGAGATGAATGAAAGTTGATGGATCCAATTGTGAAAATAAAGAATTCTGTAAGCGAACATTGTTGATTCATGTCTGTGTAGAGTAGGAATTATATTGATGCTGATTAAAATGATGGATCGATTCAATGATGCAATTATTGAATGGCATCCCTCAAAAAGAGTTGATACGTGTGAGCAGTTTATTGTACAAATCCAATCCAGCTTTATATTTCAAATTGAATCCATTCCTTTCATTCATCTATTACATACAACCATGGCTGATATTGAAAGAGGAGGAAAGAGAGAGAGAGATAGAGTATAGGGAGTGCTTGAGGTTATATGAGTTTATGCTCTTTTAGCATTTAAAGGTGTTGATGTGTCTGCTAATCGGAGTATTACGCCGGACATTGCCGGAATAAGAAATCTACGTTTTGTAAATCTTTTTACTATTCCATGTTTTGCTTCTCATTCTCAACTTGTATTCGCTAAAGATTTTGGCATAAAAAAAAAGAAAGAGAAAGAGAGAGAGAGACAAAGTAACATTTTATGAGAAGGAAAACTCTTTAGCTATTGTATTCCGAAATCAGACCTAATATTCGGAGGAGATCAAGTCACAGTCTAAAGTGAACAAAGACATGTTTTTAACGACAGGAAAAATACATATTTGATCATATAAACCATGACATCGGAGAACTATTGGCCGATTTTAGCCATTGTTCTCTTGTGCGATTTTGCCTAGTGATTATGACATGCTGACTTTAGTTTTATGGTTTATGAAGCCTTCTTCTTTTCCTTTGTTGTAGTAGAGCTTTCAACTCGTACGACCCTCTTTGCTTGCCTTGTGTTGATGTACATAATCAAATTCTTTGATTATTGTTAGTTGTGTCTTTGAGATGGAAAAATAGCTTTGATACTAGGTACATCTTCAATAAGTGTAACCTGTCTGGATTATTGACACTGATTTCTTTTTGTTTGAGAAAAGAACCCTCATCACCTTTCAGATATTCTTTGATCATGCTTACTGACTCCCTCTTTTGGTCACCTTGCATTCGAATCAGCACGGCAGTTGGGACTTTTTTTTTGGCATAGAAGGGCCCTATCCTCTCTCTTGAACAGTTCAGTAAATCAGAAGTGCAAGTTTCGAGCCAAAATGATGTTATAGTCGTCATGATTTACGGTACCATCTTCAAAGACTGACAGCCCAAGTTCTCCAACCCAAAAACAATTCCAAATCTTCACATTTTCTTCTTCACACTGTATCGTTGGCACAATACAGTGCTTTTTCATATCTCTCTCTCTCTTTCTAACTTTTCTGATCATCCTAACATTTCCATCGTTACCCTCTAGTAAATTGTAACACATCAGACCTAACAGCACATCTTCACTACTCATCTGTCCAATTGACATACCCTTGAGCTCATGTCAAGATCCTTTTTTTATGAAATATTTGCAGATAATAGTGAGAAAATAGAAAGGAAAATAGTACTTGAAAACTAGTGAATGAGTCTCTATGTAGCCTCTTTATTAGATTTCAAGACGAGAGAGAGAGAACCCATTTAATCAAACTAGGAGATGGAATTATTCAAGGTCAATTTTAGTATTGGGCTTGAACAATATAAATATTGTATATGGTTAATATTGGAAATGAATCCTAGAGAATATGTAACAAGTAATACTATGTATTCGGTACTTGTTATTTCTTCGGTAAATACGACATTCTATGCTGCCTGATAATTATCAGCTTATAAGCCGCAAAGAATGAGCCAAAGCCAAAGCTCTTTAAACAGAAAACAGTCGTTAAACTAAGAATGGTGATCACCATTCTACTGATTACAATCTCAGCTGATCATATGTGGCAAAAGGATCCTTCTTATCCTTTCTCGTTCTCCTTCAACTCTTTTTACTGTTTCTCTAGGCCTTTCAGTATCCTTTTCTGAAAATATAGAGCCAGTTTCTTTGCATCCGTTAATGATTAACATGACAGTTGTGGTCGGCACGCGAAACGGTAGCTGCTTTATGTACGTACAAAATTCCACTCAACTTCAATATGTCAGTGATTGCATGCTATTTACATTCATTTTCTTGATAGCTATTCAGTTTAAAGTACACCATGTCCATGCTTATCAATTAATTGTTGAGGAATAAAAAAAATTGTGTCAAAGGAAAAAGAAAGAGCCAAAACAACAATACAGGGCCGCTATTTGAAAAGATATAAAAACGCCAATGAAGTTTGGAAAATCACCGTTCATTTTACAAGGCCGCCAACTGACACAGGGAGCACTATAAAAGGTTAGACATAGGAAAAGAGAAAAGACGTAATAGGGCTTATAGAAAGCTGCTTGATTCATTTAGAAAGAAAAACAAAGTCTGACCTCATTAGGATAACGAGTTCAAAAATTATGTGCTAAAGAAAACATTTAAAATACAGTAAAGCAAAAAGTAGTTGCTTGTAATAAGTGCAAGAGAAAGATCTATCCTTTTTTTTTATATTTGATAAAGTTGCTTGTGTTGATGGAAAATAAAAATGACGAGTTGAATTCCAAGATACTGTAAGCTTGGTTGGATATCTAGATTTTTATGTTTATCCCCGGGGAAGATGTAAGAGAGAATAAAGTTCAAAGGGGATCGGATATGCAAAAATTCTCGAATGATCATCTAAAACCAAGTTGGCTTAAATTAAAGCAAAGTGTGTGTGTGTATGTGTGTGTGGTTATTTTCAGCCAATCTGATTACCAAAATTATATAAATTTCCAAATTTAAATTTTACAGTAAGCCTCGAAATCAACTTGTTATAAATACAGGGCCCTCATTTAATCCTTTCCTTTTCTCTCTCTTTCTATAGACTTTTATAAAATGAAAATCATCCACTATGTCTTTATCCTTATAGTCTCACTACAATTCATTTATGCTTTACCTATCATTTTTTCCTCTACGCCACATACAACAATAGAGGAATTAGTGATAACAGATGCACCATCAAGTTCTATTTTATCAACAGCTGAAGATGATCAACCAGTTATAGAAGAAAACTCATCCACAGAATGCCCTACGACTGAATACGGTATTGTTGTTGAGCATTTTGCACAACTGGTTGCTACTCACTGGCAATTTGATCATCTTGATACTATCATATCAAACACGTATCGGACGATTGCTGAACAATTTCAAAAACACATTCAAATCACCACGCAATCGGATAATCAAGACAAAGCGGATGAGCATTCAATCTACGCACCGGATGACAGGATGGATTTCGATATCCTGCATGCACAAATCTTTGGGGCGATACAAGCACATACAGAAGGCAGTCTGCCTCTTGCATGGGATCATCTCGCGGATAAACTGGGTAGACCAGCACTTGAGAGCTACATTCGGAATATAACGCTTGAACGTTGTACTCTGTCTGGCGACTTGGTTAGTTCCACTTGCTTACAACAGAAAGCAGAGCAGCTATCGATGGAAATAGAAGAATACATACGCGTCAATCTGGAAGAGATCTACACAGCACTGGATGACGAGGTTTTACCCGAGTTATTAACAAAGACGGGCAACGACTTGGTAAACATTCTCAATTATTTTAACCAGATATTCTTGATACAAGATAGCAATCGTCTTTCTCTAACTGTCATACCTTGGAAACAACAACAAAATTTCTTAAATTCGCGATTGATTCCCCTACTCTCCATTTATACCGATAATGATAACCATCCTATGGATTTCTTCTCACATTACACTTGCTTGTCAAGGGCTTAGCTTTTTTTTTTTTTTTTTCTTCTAATCCTTTCACATACAGTAATGTATTATACCCTTCTTCTCTTTATTGTTATTTGAAAAGAAATAAAAATCAAAATGTCATCTATTTTTTGTTTACTCTCTTATTTTCTAAATGTAGATCCCTCTTTAGATCCCTTGAAAAAAAAAAAAAAAAAAAAAAAGGTTTTGTAATCTATAAACTTGTACAAGGTCTGAGATATGTGTGTAAATCTTTGTTTACGGTTACATTAAGCTATATTTAGTTGAGAAAAAAAAAATAGATTGCCTTATCTTTTTCAAAATAAAATAAAAGCGCCACAAAATTCTCTCATTGCATCCTCTTGACGCGTTGCTTTTGTTCTTTATGAATTGTAAACAATAAAGTGTACTAAACTAGTTCATTTCTAAAAATACAAGTCTACATAATACATCATGTGAAGGCCGTTTTTCCTATTAACACATCTCCATCAATCATAAACTCTGAATAAGGCACGTTCTTTCGCTCAGCAAAATAAAAAAAAAAATAAATAAAAATAATAAAAAAGAACCATATTGGATCGCATGCAAAACATGCTTTATGTTTGATGCATGGCCTGAACCATGCTGATCACTGCCTTCAATAAATAATGAAGCTTGTGTGCTGATTGCTAAGATTGAAAAGCTGAAAGAGACCAAAAGAGAGGTTGGTTTCTTTAGGACAAGAACCGATAAGAGTTAATTTCATGACAAGATTGTATTTGTCAAGTGTTGGTCGAATGGCATCATGATGAACAAGCTACTTTGTAGACTAACTAACAGACGATCTTTAAGCTGGAAGTACAAGTGACGTAAGGTTGAGTCGGTGTGTTTCAAAGATAGTCTTATTCAATCGGATAAAGACATGCATCTTATGCAATAAGATCGTATTACAAATACACAACAGGAACTCACTTTGGTTGAGTGGAAATGTGATGGTCGCTGTTAGACTTGATGGCAAAGAGTGATTTCCTTTGGTTCAGTTGCATGTCACTCAGTAACACATTTGAAATAGTTTTATTTACTTAATCCATCTTATTGCATCCAACTTGTTTTCTTCTCCTTTTCTACGCACACACACACACCTCCTTCATTAAACTATTTTTTATGCATCTGCGTCTTTTATGAATAAAGCGGCATATATTACAAAATACATTCTACTTGATAGCAACAGACTTAACTTTTGAGAGTCCCTTTTATTTTGCAAGTACCTTTGGCAACGAGAATGTGCTTAAAGGAACTTTGTTGCTGAAAAAAAAAAAAAAAAAAAAAATCTATTCCTTTTACTATACAACCTTTGTACCCCCCCAAAAATACAAGTGGCTTCAATCCTGTATTTTAATAAACTTTATTTTTGTGCCTGTGGCTAAACAGAAAATTACTTTTAATGGAAATTTTCTTTTTGCTTTGTTTTGTGGGCATCACTTCTATAGACTGATTGTCTTCTTCTGATGAAGAAAAGGTATCGCCCACTAAAGGAGGTAATGTCGTATTTGTATCTTCTGTTGTTGTTTCTTCTAAAGCTTTGTAATTATTAAATCCATGTAATCTTCCTTCCATCGCATTCATCATTTCCTATTTTACACATCAGTAAAAGAAGAAGAAAAAGGGTCATTTTACATTAATTCTTTCAATCAGTTCATCCGAATGTTTTCTACCCTCAACGATGGCAGAATTAGCTGTTTGATTTGCTGTCTAGTGTTGTTAATGAATTAAAAAAAAAGAGGGGATAGACTTGAATTTTTTTTTTCTTTTATTACCTCTGCTGTATCACATAATTGACTTGTATAACCAAGTCCACCAGTCAAACTAGATGATGGTTGTTGTTGTGGATGATCTATTAATGTATTCTCTATCCGCAGTTGTTGCTTTAGCATCTTGTTTTCATTTTCCAGTTTCAAAATGAGATCAAGGTTCTCATTTGTTTGATCTACTTGTGCCTTTGTTAACGCGTCTATCTCTGCTTGATGCTGCTTCATTAAGAATTTTTCCTTTTCTTCAAGTCTCTGTTTAACTTCATTATAAGCCGTTTCATATTCTACAGCTTTCTTTTTCCACTCCATCACGATTATCTTCAAGTTGTTAATGGTTGACTACACAAAATAGTCAATAGAATGTAATGTGTAAATGTGTAGTTACTTTACTTCTTTTTGTTCCAGGCTTTTTAATAAATCATTATAATGAGCATTTTCATAATTCATGTCTATCACTGATTTTCTATTGTTATTATTGCCAGTAGATGGTGTTGGTGGTAAAGGTCTTTTTGTAACAGTCATAATAGTTGAAAAGAAAGAGAGAGAACAATCAGCCTGTATTTTATACTCTTTCCAATAAAGCACCTTGTTTTCATTTAAATGTCACTGCGTCGTGAATTACCATTTATAGTTGGAAAATGAAAACATCAAGAAAATAATAGCTTTTTAACATCTTTTTTATTCCTTCTCTTTTTTATTTGATGACATAAAAGAAATTAACTCAATCATTTCTCTCTCTCTCTCTCTCTCTTTATTTTCAACTTGAGGATGATAATTGAACAGAAAGGAATTGTTTATGATTATGACTTAAAAAAGAAACTTTTTTTTTTACTTACGTACATATGATCTGTCATCATAGCTTACATTTTTTTTTTTTTGAAAATCGCAGTCGGGCTTTACAAAAAAACCTATTACTTTTTTTGTAAAGCTCGACCATGATTTTCAAAAAGAAATGTCCAATTGACGGTGGAACGACTGTGTTTATAAAGAAGGTCCTAATTTGATATAGTCACACATCATGAATTATTTGATCTCATAATTTTACTATTTTATTATTAATACAAGTAAAAAAAAGAAAAAGAAATCTATAAATTCTTATTTTATTCTCTAGAAATATCACGACCCCAGAATGTCTTCTTTGTCCAATCAGTAATGACCAGCCATCTGTTACGAGCAGAAAAGATGTTTGAAATATAAGCAGAACGCCAGAAAGCAAAGGTAGCTACACCACCTGAGGCCAAGTTACCAGGACCCAAGGGTAAATCAGCAATAGCCTTATCAGATCCGATATAACAAAGAGAACCTTGGTGAGAGTAGTGGAAAGGCTTGATGTCCTGTGCCTTTTGCAATTTACGTAATTTCTTTGCTTTTTCCTCTTCTGTAGCGGCATTTTCAATTTCAGCCTCATAGTGTTCTGTGGCATGAAGCTGAGCAAAGACACGAGCAAGGTATTTACCTTGTTGAGCAGCCACTTGAGCTGTAGGGGCATATTTGGTAGCAGTACAGTCACCTAAAGCATAGATATCTTGAGTGCCTGACATACGGAGCCAATCATCAACCACCAAACCACGACGGACGTTTTGTGCCTCGGGGTACTGAGCCATCAAGTTCTTGACAAGAGGACGAGAGGTGTTACCTGTAGCCCAGACAAGGAGACCATAAGGAATGGCATCTACCTTACCATCCGGTCTTTGAACAACAATTTCCTTTTCCTTGACTTCCTTGACCATCGTCTTGGTGTGAATATCAATATGTTGTTCTTTGAAGGTGGATTCGGTATAGTCAATCAATTGCTTGGAGAATGCAGGAAGCACATTAGGCATGGCTTCAACTAAAGTAATCTTGACTTTACCGGCGAGTTCTGCGTATAAAAAAAAGGAAGAGAGAGAGAGAGAGAGAGAGGGATGAGGTATATACGCATCAATAAATTTATAAAACTTACCAGGATACCAAGCAGTCAAGTCATCTACCAAGAAATCATGTAATTCAGCAGCATATTCAACACCAGTAGGACCACCGCCTACAACCACCATGTGCAACAAACGTTCGATCTCTTCTTGAGATTGACCGGGGAAAGCAGCAGTCTCGATACAATCCATCAACTTTGTACGAATCTTTTGAGCATCCCATACTTCCTTCAAGAAACAACCGTATTCCTCAACACCCTTAATACCGAACGTTTGACTCTGAGCACCCACACCAAGAACTAAATAATCATAGGCAATGGTACTCGTTGCACTTTCACCCTTGATTTCGGAATTATCTTTTTTTACCCCAATTTTTTGATAAACATTAAATCATTATGATCTTTTTTTCTATTCGCTTACCAACAATTGTAATTTCCTTTTTGGTTGCATTAATTTCTGTACATTCGGCTTCATACACCTTGACTTCATTTGCTTTGTGACGAGTGATGAAACGAATAGGCTCAACGAGTGAACGGAAATCCAATGTGCCGACTGTACAACTTGGTAAAAGAGGAGTGAATAAGAAATAGTTACGAGGTGACACAACAACCACGTTGTAGAGATTAGTATCAATAGCTTTTAAAAATGAAGTGGATGCCCAACCACTACCTAGAACGACGATGGTCTTCTTGTTGGGATCAGAAGGAATAGGATCCATGGTAGGATGAAGATGTTTATACATTGCTACCAACATCAATCAAACCGTCTCACCCTTTCTCTTTCAACTTACTATAAAACGTATAACCAACAAAACCAGCAGCACCCAACTTGGCAGTTGTCTTGATCAATTTCCATTTTGAATACACTTTCTTATCTGAAGTAGAAGTAGTAGTAGAATTATATCTTTGAAAGTTACGTCGCACAACAGGTGTCTGTCGATAAGCCGCTTTTTATATTTAAATTAGCATGTGCAAGCGCGTGTATGTGTGAAATTGTATACGGAATATTTCGATTTACCTCGAAGTGTCCTTGTAACAGATTGCATTTTCTTGTTAGTGAATTGAATTCAAAAGTGAAAAGAAGAGAAAAAAAGAAAAAAGAGAAGGAAAAAAAAAAAAAAAAGTTATCAGAGACAATAAAAGGGGCTTAAATTTTACAAGATTTTCCGAAACATTTGACAAGGACAAGTATGGAAATTTTAATTGTAAATCATTGAGAAAAAAAAAAAAGTTGCGTGAAAACATTTTATTTAAATAAAAAAAAAAAAAGGGATGAGATATACAGTAAAAAGAGAAAAAGGATGCGAAGTTGAATATATAAAAGGGTGTGTGTTGAAATTATGTGTTTTTCTTGTAGAAATCGGCTATTTTGGTATCATATTCAAGTGAGATATCATAGTTGTGAGCTGTGCTATCATCAGCAGCAGCATCCGCTTCTGTCATCACTTGCATACCATTCTTGAGTACACCAACACGTAATGATGTCAACAAGTTACGAGCACCATTGGAGTGGTTATAGATACCACCATTGAATGAAGTCGTCATGTCTTTACCGATCGCAGTTGAAAGATACTTTACACCACCAGGGTGTTCTTTCATAAAGTTCTTTACATCGTACAAGACACCTTCAATCAGGATCCATTTTTTGTTTTCGTTCAGCACAAGCGATTGAAATTCTTCCCAAGTGTACACTGGCAAATCCTTTAATGGCACACCATAAAACAATTTTGATTTTTCTTCTCTAATCTTCTTTTCTTGCATAAAGATACGACCCTTGGATACTTCATTCGAAGGGAATTCCTTGAGTTCATAAGCAAGACCAAACCAAGACAAGATGATGATTAACCATTTGGTAGGGTCGTATTGTGTGTATTTGATTGCGTTACGATAATCTTGGGGGAACTGATGATGGAAGTTGTGGTATCCTTCGCCAAGTGTGGCTAAGGCTGTAATCCAGTGATCTCGAGGTGTATTGTGGTCATCAAAGGAAGCTTCACCTAAATAGTGAGCTAAGCTGTTGACACAAAAAGTAGCGTGGTGAACGAATACGAGACGGGCGACAGCAGCATAGAAAAATCCTCCCTAAATGAAAAAATTAGCTACGGTGGTGACATGCGGTATCTTAAACTTACTCTGAAATCACCCCAGCCAAGACCGGCTACCAAAGTAGGAAAGAGGAACCCCATGCCAAGGGCAAAATAAGGATAGAGCCTGTGTTGTAAGGCAACGACGGAATCGGCCTTCAGGTCAGCAACATCAGCATAACCAATACGGTTGTTTGGTCTCTTAACTAACATCCAGCCAAAGTGAGAGAAAAAGAAACCACGGTGAGCACTGTAAGGGTCCTTGTCAGTATCAGTCCAGCGGTGATGAGCACGGTGGCCTCGAGACCACCAGTAAATGGAGCCTTCGACAGCACCAGCACCAGCAAAAGAAAATAACCAACGCAAGAGAAGAGAACCACGATAAGCTCTGTGAGCCCACATACGATGATAACCAGCAGTAATACCAAGACCAGTGATAAAGTAATACACAATAGCCCAGATCAATGTCTTTCTTGTCAATTCAGTCGTGAACATACCATAGAGGGCAATGAGTGGCGTAGAGAGCAGCAAGATGGATTGAGGCCAATTGACAAATTGATACCAGTTTTTACTAGTCACTGGTTTATCAAAAAGAGGAGGCATTTGTGTCTTTGGAAGAGGAGGCTTCATTGCCTCTGTCTTTGTACGGTCCATTGTGCCGAGAAGTTCGATGGTTGACATACTCTCTATGTTTTTCAAAAGAAGAAGAAAAAGAAATACAGTTGAGTTTGTCTGGTAGAGAAAGAAGAAAAGAAAGACAAGGAGATGATTATCGTAAGATTTTATCTCTTATAAAAAAAAAATCTTTGGAGTTGTTGGGTGTAGTGGGGGTAATGTTGGGGTGACACCATCCAATAGGAAGTCGTTTTACCGATCAAAGTTTACAGAAGCGGGGATTATTATTCTTTATACAAATTAGGTTCTTAATGATAAGTAGATAGAGAATGATTCATAGAGTCAATTGATATAATAAACATATCAACTCTAGAAGTCAACTTCATTCAATAAATATAAAAATAGCTTTCAATTGCTCCTAATCATATTTTCTGTAATCAAATGTTACACTTCAATGGTATGTATTACAACACATGTACATCTTGAATGAGTTGTAGATCAATTCATTCTGTAGTGTTCTCTCCTTTAATTATAAATAAAATTCACAGTCTTTTTTTTTATTCGTTTGCTATGCATAGAACGTTCTATATAGCTTTAATATAAATGATTTCTAAAAGGAACATTCAATCCATAGATGACTGACTACGGAAAAAAAAAAAAGTGACGATTGCTGTCTTTTTCAAAGTAAGCACATTTCAAAAACTTATTTTAGTGAATCATATTGTCTGCAAATATTAAATACTCGATTTATGATCAAATCTCATAATTTACATTTTGTAAAGAAACAGAAAGGAGATGTACAGCAAAATCCAGTTAAATAGTCGCCAGCTATCTTTTTCCCTCCTTTCTTTATCCCCTTTCTCCTTTTTATTTTCTTTTTTGGTGGAAAGAGTAAATAGGCATTTGTACAGACCCTGATCTTTTACCCAATATTTCCTTATTCTTCCTTCCCAACATTTGAGATGTTGAAAAATTTGTCACTCATAAACAAAAACCAAGCACATGTCTGCACCAGTTAAATTTTATATAAAATTCCACGTCCTTCTCTCGCCTTTTAAAAATTAACATCATAATTGATATAGTAGACGCAATACTGTTTTTAACCCAAAAATTGGCATAGCTAGACTCATTGGGATACCTTTTAAGATTGGCTTCAAACGTCAAATAGGATTCATCTTGCTGCGCACACAACCATCGAGTGAGTAATGCATTCTATTAACATTGCTATAGCATGACAACTGAATTGTTCAAGTTTGTTATAAAATTTGAAGAAATATCACTTTTGTTTTAGTAAAAGTCTGGTGGGAGGGTTCTTTTCACAAGAACGGCAAAAAAAGGTACTGGGATCATGCTTCCGAAACAGAACTGCATTTTCATCAACATAACAACAGCTTAAAGATTTTAAAGTTGGTTGGTAACTGAATTATTTAATAAAAGATTTGCTGGTCAAAAGTAAAAGTTATCAGACAGGACTTGATAGGGTAATCATTTATTTTATGTAATCTTGAAGCGATAAAAGAGAGTACATAAAAGCGTCTGTAGTATACATAATAATACATTTCGAAAAACACTCAAAGAAAAGTTTGAATAAGCAGAAACCAAACAATTCAAATTTGAAATTTAGGCTGTATAAAAAAAAAAAAGAATATGTTGGCATTTAAAGTGGAAGGTTGTACATGGCGATAATCCTGAAATGTCAATTGATCGTTTTTAAAAGAATTGTTAAACATACAACTGCTATAATAAATTATTATCAATTCAAAAGCTATTAGTAGTGTTGATTACAAGCACTTGTACATTTTTATCCAAGAAGCATACACTACTTGTATTTTTTTTTCCCAATTTAAGCTATATATTCATGGCTGGAGAATCACAAAGCTCTATGGGTAAATGTTCAGTGGATAAATGGCGCGAAACGAAGAATATTATGTTGAAGAATTTTGAAGACAAATAGAATTGTATGCATTTTTTCATCAGATAACGATGTGGGGCATTCACATGATATTCTACTGAGCATATTCAACACAAACGCAATAACAATAGGCATTTGGGTGCATCCATTTGCGCCATATAAACAAGTAAAACTTATGGCGTGACAATAACCAGTTGCTTTAGAGAACAGCATCTGTAAAATCATAATAAAAAGGATAGCTTATCCTGCTGTACCATTTTTAGTATATTTGAAAGTAAAGGATATAAAAAGCTACAAACATACATTGTTGTATTCAAACATATTTACTTAACCTTGCCTAACAATTTACTAGCAGCATTGGCAAAGTTCTTGACAAAATGCACTAATCAGTCCAAGAGCACGGCTTAAACGGGTGACGTAGATTTTTTAAAGTCCCGATCCACCCCTGGTGCTTTGACTCAAAAAGAATTTTTACTGTTTTACCTCTTTTTAATAAAGTCACCCAAATTAGAATGAACGCCATTTTCCGTCGTGCCTACTCTACCAAGACCCTTATTCCTCCTAATGTAGCTGCTGCTACCAAGGTCTCTGGCGCCTCTAAGGATGCCAACATTACTCGTTTGGTCAGCTTCTACAAGGTTAGTAATTGGATAGGATTAGATTAAGAAAGAGTAATTAATAATTACTTGTGTAGACCTTGCCTAAAGGCACTGTTGAAGCTCCCAAGGCCTCTGGTCCTTGGGGTCGTTACAAAGCTCGTTACATCGATGGTGACAATGCTTCCGTTACTCCTTTGCTCCATCTTATCTTTGGTGTTTTCACTATTGGTTACACTATTGATTACCACTTCCACTTGAGTAAAAATCCAAAGATTCATTTTTAAATGAGCAGAGATGCTAATTTTATTTTTTTACAGAGCACCACAAGAATGTTGAACATCACTAAAAAAAAGGATTAGATGAATAGTTTGGGAATTGCAGTAAACAGGAATGTTGGATTTTGTTTAATAAAGAGCAGATTATTTGTTTTTATTACAAAAAATAGAATTGTTGTTTCCATTAGTCGTCATCAGAATCCAGAGTAACAGTATCTTCCTCTGTAAGAGGAAACATAGCAATTCCATATTCTCGACTTTCTGTCATGACCTTTTCCGCTGTTTCAGTCAAATTTGAAGGAACCTTTCTGCGAGCAAAATCAAGGATACTTGATTGCTTTGATTTCTCTTTAGTAGATTTTGCCAAAAGATCCTCACGAATGAGTCGAAGACCTACTTCGGGTACGAGAATCTGTTGAATGTACTCGAGTGGTAATTGAGGTTTTGTAATTTCCTTGGTCAAGAGTCCTGTTTGAAGATACAGTTTTGTTAAAGCATCAGAAATAGCGACTGACCCTCTAGATCCATAATAGCCTGGTAAGCAATTCTCGACTCGGCCAAGGACACTAATTGCACTTCTTGCTTTGACTGCACCGAATTCATCATAGGCCTCCATGACTGTATTCTTGAATTTACTTTGTATTCTTCCAGCGATAATATCATCTAATTGAGACTTATAATTTTCTATACGTTTCCCTATTGCATCAAAATCGATCGACTCTGGGTATCCACAGCGTTTCGCTAGTGGTTTAAGGACAAGCTCTAGTCGATGTAATTTACAGAATTCATGTTTATCTGTGTTTGAAATATGTCTTTTCTCTATCATTAAATTGAGAGGTTTACTAAACGATGACATGGCATTCTCGCTCTCTTGCTTTGCGATTTGTTTTTTCATGTATTCTTGATCTTTTCTTTTAATCTTATTCAAATATTTTCTTAATAGTTTTGTTACTGGATCAAGTATTTCTTCACAATAAGGGCATCTTTCCTTGACTTCCTCTCTCTTGTTTTTGTCCTCAGTTTCCTTGACCGAGTCAAGAAGAAGTTTTACTTGATTGTCATTATTTTCGTCTCTATCCAGGATACGTCTTTTTTTGACAGGTTTTATGAATGTTGGTGCTTTCGATTCCTTTTGAGTAAATTTATTTTTTTGAAAGTCATCATCGTCATCATTAATAACAGCAAACGGATCTGGTTTTCTTTTATAAACTGTATTGACATTTCTATGAATCGAACGCAATCCAACCCACGCTTCATTCATTTCAGCCACAGTTGGCTTGCCGATGGCAGCGCTTGCAAGTTTTTTTGGGTTTGAATCAACTTTATTTGTTTTAGATAAATTTAGTATACTTTTATCTTTCTGTTTCCACATAGAAAAAAAAGAAGAAAAAAATGGGAAACACTTTTTGTCGGCCCTATGGTATGTAATTTAAGCTTCAGTTGGGTTCATAAAATGTTCTTGTTAAAAAATGTAAAGGCTAGTAGTAGTATTATTATTATTATTATCATGTGAAAAGAGGAAAATTCAAATAGGGCTCTTTACTTTGGTGCTTACATCGTTAATAGAAAGTGATAAATAGTATTGATTCATTCATGCCTTTTCAGACTGGGCAAGTATGTAAAATATAGTCGGGTATTAAAATTTTAAGCAAAAAGATAAAAAACAGTGATCTTTTTCATTGTACAATAAACTCATGGTTCTTTCCGGCAAAATATCTAACAAGTCGGTCAGACACCAGAGCCTCCTACGAAATTGAAAAATATGCACTGGTCCCAAGTAGTGGCCAAGAAGCGAACGTTACTTATGATTGCTACTTTCGAATACGATATTCACAACAGTCAACAAGACAAAGTTATTCACTCTAAAATGTGGAGAGCAGAACGTTCTCCAGGTAGTGTCCTCTTGGACATGACTAATAAATCTGAATCGCCTGTGCAGCTTATGGCCTTAATTGCGAAACAATTTCCATCACGAGTCGCAATCGAAAGATTGCTGAAATCAACTTTGATCCCTTAGATCCTGCCCTTGATCGCATTCTTAAAGACGGCATTACTTTTGAAAATGATGCGGTTAGGCTTCTACCTTGTCGAGCCTTCGATCCAGCTGTGCCTTTAGTCCGACTTTGACTATCGAACCTTCCCTTTCTTAAAGAGAAAATTCTTAAGGAACAATTGAAAATGAGTTTGGAACCTTATGGCTCCGTTCTTGATTTGGGGATCCTACGAGATTCCCACACCGGCACCTATATGGGTATCATAGCATGTGACAGCAATTTTTTGTTTAATAATATAATAAAAATAACAGAGCAAAGCATTTCCAGTTTGGCAAAATTTAAAGTGAGTTCAAATTTAGAGGCTGCAATCCAATAAAAAAGTTACATATATTTTCTACAACATTCGTTTTATTTGTTACCATGAAACCAGATACCATTGATGACCCTATACCCACACAAAAACCAGATACAGTGGATGAAAATATATATCTTTTCGATAAACCAAACGAATATGAAGAAGAAAAAGAGCAATACTCATTATCACAAGAAGTACTTGACGATCTCGTCATTCGAGCTGAATTTGTTGATGGTAAACGACCCGATGTGAGCACAAGTGATGAACTGGAAGAATTACAACCAAAGAGACCCTCAGTGACTTCCAGTCTATTGTCTCACATACCACCTCCCTCGACCAGTTTAGCGGCCACTGGATTCTCCACACTCAGTCCAAGCGCCTCAAGCATAAGTAGTGCAGCAAGCGGGCACAGCAGCAGTACGACAACAAGTACCAGACTTGCCTTACTAGAAATATTAAAAAAGAAGCCAATGGAAGATTTGATTGAATACGACCTACGTAAGGCCTCTTTGACTCGCCCTGAGGAGCACCATATCTATTTCCACGGTACAAAAGTGAAGGCTTATAAAAAAATTCAGCCGCATTCCTATTCTTGGGGTTTTCAGAATACATTATATCGTGTGTTTGCTGATGATGAGGATTTGAAAGTGGCAGAAACACGAAGAAGAGCTTTTAAAAAGGAAATTATGGTTGAGTGGGGCGACTTTTCACCCAAAGAAGAGGATGTAGTGACCAACTCAAATATACTTCAGCATATCACTAAATCGCATTTGATGTTTACATACGAAACAGAATTTGAAGGACACCGAGTGCGTTGGAAAAGAATTAGTTTATTATCTCATGATATGGTATGTGAGATAAAGCATCAAAAAGAGAAATGGCGCGTCATTGCAGAATTTGACAGCCACAGGATGGGATACTTTGTTCAATTGGGAAAGCTTATTATCGATAAGAATTCATTAAATTTAGTAGAAAAACCAAATCATTTTGAAGCACATATTATTATCATTTGTTGTACTTTGATTGATTTAATGAGAGAAGTTGTTGAACAAGCCGTTGGTATAAATAAAGGAGGAATCGTAGGTAGTGATTAAGTAAAGGCATGTCTGTTCATTGCAGATGATTTTATATAATTCATACCTTTTCAATAAATTACATTTTCAGCTCACTGCATCTTTTTATACTACAACTCATTGTTGTTATGCTACAAACGCTGAACTGATACTTTGGCCATTAACTATAATCTCAAAACTGATATGGAACTTGTGGTAAGCATTGTTCTGTAATATTAATATAATTTCATAAGCCAAAAATGACTTTAGATTATGGCATCTAAAATCAAATAAAAGAAACATCTTATAATATCAGAATGGAGGCCTATACAAGTGAACTAAACATTCTACTAATTACGTTCAGCCTTGTATACTCATATAAGCCAATTGTTAATAAGTACTATGAATAGCAACCCTAATATTATGCTACCTATCTAATTGAGCATTAAAAGAATTTATACAAAAGTCTATGGAGCGCTCCTCCATTTTTTTAGATATTCCAAATTTGGGTAATTTGTCGCACTAGGAAAAAAAATTAGTGTATACTTGATGCAGAAAACGTGGTACCTTATTTTTGTCTACAGCACAATATCTAACACTTTTTTTGTTTGGCTTTCTTTTTCTTTTCTTTTTCTTTAGTGTGTGTATCTATAAAAAATGGGCTGTTGTGCTTCTATCGAACAGGATGTCAATGATAAGGTACGAAATGATGAAATTGATCAACAACTCCAAATGGAAAAACTAAATGAAAAGGATGAAATCAAACTATTGCTTCTTGGTAAAAAGAAACAGTATACAAGTGCCCTTTGCATGCACAGTAGTACTTATGTCATTTTCTTTTGTTATTTCCATTTTAGGTGCTGGTGAATCAGGCAAATCAACTATTATAAAACAAATGAAGTTGATTCACGATGGTGGATTTACAAAAGAACAAAAGGAGCTACATAAAGAGATTATATTTAATAATACACTTCAGTCTATGCTTGTTATCCTTGAAGCAATGAATAATTTGGATATAAAACTTGGCAACGCGGAAAGTGAAGCTCACTCTGCTCTTGTCATGCGTTATCAGAGTCATATTGATCATTTGGTGATGACTCAAGGTTTGGCTGAAGCTATAAAAATGCTGTGGTCTGATGAAGGAGTACAAGAAGCTTTCAGTAGAAAAAACGAATATCAATTGAATGATTCTGCACCATAGTATGTAACTTCATATGTCTATGTGTGTAACTTTATTTATTGAGTTTAATTTTTTCATTTTAATAGTTATTTTGAGAATATTGATCGTATCGGAGCACCTAATTATGTGCCAACAGATCGCGACTTGCTGCATTCTCGTGTAAAGACGACCGGAATCTCAGAGACCAAATTCAAAGTTGGAAAGCTTATTTATCGAATGTTTGATGTTGGAGGGCAACGATCAGAAAGAAAGAAGTGGATTCATTGTTTTGAAAACGTGACAGCCATTATATTCTTGGTAGCCATTTCAGAATATGATCAAGTATTGGTTGAAGATGAATCAGTTAATAGAATGCAAGAGGCTCTTACATTGTTTGACTCCATTTGTAATTCCAGGTGGTTTGAAAAGACATCAACTATTTTATTTTTAAACAAGAAGGATCTATTTAAGCAGAAATTATCAACAAGTCCACTTACTAAATATTTCCCAGATTATGTTGATGACTTGGAAGACTTTGACAAGGCATGTCAATATTTTGCTCAACGGTTTCAATCCTTGAATGCTTCAGAAGAGAAGCAAGTTTATACACATCTAACCTGTGCAACAGATACAGAACAAATCAAGTTTGTAATGTCTGCTGTAAATGATATTATCCTTCAAACTAGCCTTAGAACTACTGGTTTAATCTAGCTTTTTTTTATCACTTATATGTATATGTATATAATGCTAATATGATGTTACCCTTTTTATATACAAGTAAACACATGTTCTTGTGTATTTTTATTTGAAACACAGTTAAAACTTTTTGCTGGCTTCTTTTTATTTTATTTTGTTTTTTCCCTTTAACCTCTTTTAATAACAATAAAAAAACATAATGCGCACAACCTTATTTTTATTGTTTTTAATCTTTACTGTTACATACACTGCAGCAGAGGGTAAATGAGAAAAAAAATGCTTTGGATTTATTACAAAGTAGGCTAATTCTTTTTTAAGGTTTTACAACTTATATTGTGGGATTAAAAGAACCTATAAATCAAGCTAAGATAAATAAAGTAAAGGAAGATGTTATAAAATCTGGTGGACAAGTTTTGGATGAAATCAATTTGGGTTTAAAAGGAATCATTGTTTCTTTGCCTACTCCTGATAACGGTATTGTTCAAGCATTAGAAGTCAATGACATTGTTGACTTTATTGATGAAGACAGAGCAGGTTAGGGAATATACAATTAAGCCGCTATGTATGCACTTTTACACATTATTGATTATGTCATTTTAGTATCTGCTTTTTCATAACCGGCAAACTTTCCTTTTCTTACATGGCAGTAATTGAATCAATTCATTTAAAATAAAACTGATGTTATCCTTCATCACTCTCTTTCTTTTGTATTTTTTCACGCTTTTCTTTTCTTCAAAAATTATTTCAAATGAGTGACCATGAAGCTTACAGTAAGGAACTAGAGTATTTTCGAGTTAGCAAAATTAATAAAAAACTAGCAAGCTCCCAAGAACAGCCTAGTGGATCTGCAGCTGATCGCGTTCCTGAAGAAAAGAAAAAGAAATTTAAGAATCCGAGTGTTACACAAGGATTAATGGCCATTGTGAAATCTTCATGGCTAAATGTATTACTAATTTGTATACCTTTTGGCTGGGCTTCACATTTTGTATGGTCTCCTACTGTCACATTTGTCTTTAATTTCATTGCCATAATACCTTTAGCCAAGTTGCTTGGATTTGTAACTGAAGATATTGCCCTAAGGACCGGAGAAGTACAGATTTCGATTTTTTAATATACAGTGCACATATCTAATATGTAATCATTAGGTGATCGGTGGATTGCTCAATGCTACGTTTGGGAACGCAGTAGAACTGATAATTAGTATTATTTCCCTTAGTCAAAATTTAGTCATCGTTGTACAAGCATCCATGTTAGGCTCCATACTATCCAATTCTCTATTGGTTCTTGGTATGTGTTTCCTATGCGGAGGATACAAATATAAAGAGCAAACGTTTAATGCTACAGCCGCTCAAACATCTGCGTCGCTACTATTCACTTCTGTTGTCTCGTTACTTTTACCTGCTGCGTTTTATGGGTCGACTATAGATACAGAGTCGCAAGATGTGGAAAGAACGGATATTTTGGATATTTCTAGAGGAACGGCAATCATTTTATTAATTATTTACTTTGCTTATTTGATTTTTCAGGTATGCTAAAAAAAGAAAAGAACTCAAATGAATATGTAACTCTCTTTTCAATGACAGTTAAAAACACATAAAAGCTTGGTAAACATCCTTTTGTTTACTGAATTTCTGTTTCTAATGTCACCATTTTCAATTCAAGTTTTTACAAGCTCCTATGGAGGCCTTCAAAATCGAAAGACAATCTTCAGCCATCCAGTTATTGAATAACAATAAAAGTCAGGATGATACTGAAGAGCAGATTCAAGCGCACCAGATAGTTGAGGACGAAGAGGAAGAGTCTCCTGTGATGCCTTGCTGGATGGCTCTTACATCGTAAAGTATACAAAATAATAGAAAAAAAAGGGGGGTAAACTAATCTAATAATTCTCTTTGCTCTTGTGGGATAGGCTTTTAGTGCTTACTGTACTTGTTGCAGTTTCTGGAGAATTTCTTGTTTCTGCTATTGAAAGCGTTGTTGAACAATGGCATATTAGCGAAACATTTGTAGGTTTGATTTTATTACCCATTGTGGCAAATGCATCAGAGCATATTACAGCTATTACTGTAGCATGGAAGAACAAGGTAAGATAACGTCTATGTGTGAGTAAAGTGTCTATTCTTAGTACTATTTTTTATATAAAGATGGATTTGGCATTAGGTGTCTCTGTTGGGTCTAGTATGCAAATTGCATTACTAGTCACGCCAATTATGGTCATTGTCGGTTGGGGAATCAATGTTGATATGAGTTTATTTTTCAATATTTATGAAACAGCAGTGCTATTTGCTTCAGTTGTCATGGTAAATTATCTCATTATGGTGGGTGCTTATAAAACTAAGAAAAGGAGATGAAATATTTTAAAAATTTCTTGTTTGATAGGGTGGGAAAAGTAATTGGTTTGGTGGTCTTATGCTTTGTGCTGTATACCTTATTATTGCCGTCAGTTTTTTCTATTATCCAGATGCTGCAGCAGGCGGATTAGATGGCCCAATGCCAAACGGCACAACCACAGTAGCGTAATCAATTTTTAATTACTAAATAGATGTATTTATTAATATATATTAAAATAAGGCCAGAATATAATGAAAAAATTGATTTGAATATAAAGATGCACTTGAACTTGAACTTATTTCTGCAAGTTATCAAAAAGATTTCGTAAAAACATGAAATGAATTGTGAATCCTTGCTTGGAATATAGACAATTTCAAAGAAGATGACTATGTTATTAAAATGTATACAGCTTTAAAGCGATTTAAGCATTCAATAATTTGAGAAAACAGATTGGTATCTTGAAAATATAAAGGTCAAGGAGTACATTACTCACACCAACATCAGCGTTGTAAGCCAAGTTGATATTCAAAACAAGGCTAAAGCC
Source organism: Rhizopus delemar RA 99-880 (assembly GCF_000149305.1). Lineage (NCBI taxonomy): Eukaryota > Fungi > Mucoromycota > Mucoromycetes > Mucorales > Rhizopodaceae > Rhizopus > Rhizopus delemar. The sequence goes on from NW_027137833.1 coordinate 715,099, forward strand.
TGTTATGTTATTAAAAACTTAATCAGTTAAAGGTAAGACATTCAACGTGCTACTTCAATATATTGCTATCTTAGTTGTAGATAAGAGCAAGACTGTAATTGAGAATATAAGATGATCTCGTTGCCTCGTATAATCCGCACTAGTAACACACAAACTACAGATAATGCACAGAATACAACAGTGTATTTCTTTTAAATACAGATAAATTGTCAGTACTTATTTTAAATGGCGTATCTACTTATAATAACTATTGAATGATAATCACAGTAATCTTTCTAGTATGTATTTATTTTATAATATTTCCGTTATTTCAAGAATATCTAGTGAACAGAGTTCTATTTTTTACTTTTCAAGAAAAACATATATATTTTAAAATGCTTGTATCTTTATTAATGATATGATAATAAAAAATAGTACTGTATTACCCAATCCATCTCCAGTGAAAACATTTTTTTTGGTGAATAGTTTATTTTTATAAAATATAATAAGAGTCACACGTCTAAGAGCGGTGTGAAACAAAAGAAACAGAGTGTAAGCGATTGAACATACTAGTGAAGATCGAGTCTGCCCCTTTGAGGGTGACATATTGCGACATAACTTGCGACATAACACGAGTAACCAACTAGTTATCAATAAAAGGAAAGCCATCAATAGTAAATCTCCAATGGGCACGCCAGATAACGGAAAGCACACAGCAGCTGAGGGTCCAGAGATCAGTGTTGATAACGAAAGAAAACGGCTGAAAAGACTAGAGGATTGAGCATACATCTTCTTGAGTGAAAGTGAGGTGTGGACTAAAGAAATTGAAAACATCTATCCATACTCTCCATTTCTTAGGACAGCGCACGAAGAGGTGTTATAAGTCTTCAGTATTAGCAAAGCAAATTCTACATTATGAAGAGGTCAAACCGTTATCAACTCTTGAGAGAAGTGATTGGCTATAGAATTTATGGTGGAACTGTTTTTACTATCTATTAAACAATAACATTTTTAGAAATGTTGTTTGGTGTTCAATGTAAAAATTTTGATGATATCAAACATGTGATTTTTTTTGTTTTGTTTAGCTTAGCTATGATTTCTATTTACAAATGATATCAATAAAAGTATTTGATATAAAAGACAGAGGGATGGCGAGCTTTCGATAGTTTACAGAGTAAAAAAATAAAAAATAAACATTTAATTTCCCACACTTAACATAATTGACTCAGTTCTGTGAATACACTAATTTTGGTAGTAAAGCTTATAAGATAAACCTATAGAATTAAATATTAGGCGATAACATGCTTGTATTTATTGAAAGTCAAGAAGTTTTTTAAAGCAATCTTATCACATGTGTTACTAAATTCTGATATGATATTCAAGAAAGCAATTCTTCTCATTTAACCTTAGAATTTATTTATAAATGTTTCTTATATCTTTTGATTTTCTATACTTGTAGTATATTGCTTCGATTTGTATATCAAATTCTAAATAAGAATCATTGAAATAAACCCAACGATAATTATTATAAGCAAAATAATAAAGGTATGTTGAACAGGAATTTGTTTTTACGAAAGGACACTGTATAATCTTTCTAACAATGAAAAAGCTGGAAAATGTAATTATTGTATACCGTTCAATCAGCATTATCCCGAGATATTTATAAAGATGTCTGTCCTTAAACACTTTATATTGTCAATATACTAAACCAAGATAAATACATATAAAATTTAATAAAATAACTAAAATATTTCGTTGATTATTGACGCCAAGCATTTTATTTGTTATCTAAAGCCCATTTATTTCGATCATTAAAAACATTGAAATAGATCAAACAGCTGAATTCAGAAAAGTTATAAATCTTGGAAGCTATTTTAGGAGCGCGAGAAATTTTCCCAGTGACTAAACATGAACGACGATCTAAAAGTGAGTATTTGTGTATCATCAAGTATAACGGTGAATGAAATAGAGAGTAGCAGGTCAGATGATATGCAACCCTTAGTAATTTCCTTTTTTAGAAATTAATAGGATAAAGTTTAGGCTGATAGATAAATGAAGTAGATTTGGAAATAGCCGACTTCAAATTGAATTATTTGTTTTTATGCGAGTTGTATTAGCAGATCACAAAGTAAATTTTATAAGAGATTATATTCATACATTAAACATACTAAATAAAACATTCTTTATTCAAAGCACAGTATAAAAGATGACATGATTTATTATCATATCTTCTTTTACGTTTATCAGAGATAAACTTCGGGAATAGATACATCGTGTAACTGATTAAAAAGAGAGTTTGTGTATGTGTTTTTTTTTTCTGGTGGGTTATGCATTGCCTTATAAACTCTGTTATAGTACGAAGTCTCTCTTTTTCTTTTCTTTTCCATACTTCTCTTTTACTTCCAAGCTTTAATTATAAATAAAAATGATTGTTGAAAAAGTACAAGATAATGACTCCTCATTTTCTTACAAAGAAGAATCAAAAATTGATTACTCAAAGCAAGATGATAAAATAACCGTAAGTTCATTGGAAAGTCAACAACCCAAATTAAAAAGAAGTCTTAAAGCTCGTCACTTGGCTGTAAATATATTTAATTCACTTTCGCATAAGATAAAACCTAATAAACAAACATCTAGATGATTTCAATAGGCGGTGTGATCGGACAAGGATTATTTCTTTCATCTGGAGCAAATCTGAACGCGGCTGGTAAGAACAACAAAAAAACTTCAAAATATACCATAAGCTGATTTTACTTTTTGCTGATCCAAAGGTCCTGCGGGTTCCTTGATTGCTTACGCTATCATTGGATTTATCGTATACTGGGTTACCTTTTCCTTGGGTGAAATGGCCACCTATATCCCTGTTTCTGGTTCATTTACTGTTTTCTGTCGACGATTTGTTGATAGTTCATTTGGTGCTACTATCGGTTACAACTATTGGGCATGTTGGGCTATTATCGTGGCGAGTGAACTCACTGCTATTCCTCTCATTATGAATTTTTGGACAGATGTAGTTCCATCATGGGCATGTAAGTGGTTTAGAATGATTTTAATTAATTTAAGCTTATTTCAATGATATAATTCCAGGGTCTGGTATTTGGTTGATTATTATCTTTGTTTTAAACTTGTTTGGTGCTCGTAGTTATGCAGAAGCTGAATACATATTTAGTATCGTAAGTATTAAACTTATAAGCGCAACAGATTCTAATAGAGAGCTTGTAGATTAAAATATTGGCTGTAATCATTTTTATTATTATTGGTTGTATTACTTCTGGTGGCCTAATAGGGTAAGTATTATTGAATAAAGCACAAATTTCAAGAGTACTCATGTTTGCTTTAGAAACACTACACCACATGCAGTATACGGATTCAAATACTGGAGTGATCCTGGAGCTTTCTCAAATGGTGCACTTGGAGTTGTAAATGCATTTGTATTGGCCTCGTTTAGTATGCAAGGTACTGAAATTGTTGGTATCACAGCTGGTGAATGTGAGAACCCTGTGAAGGTAACTCATATTTACGTCATTTTACATCATAAAGTATTCAACTTATTATTATAGCAAGTTCCTCGTGCTATTAAAAACGTTTTCTGGCGTATTCTTGTTTTTTACTTGGGATCAGGTAATGTTTAAAGAAGAATCGTAGCATTCTCCTTCAAACTAATTTGTTTTACAGTGTTTATCATGGGTATGCTCATCAGATACGATGATCCCCGTAATCTTAGTAACTCAAGCTCTGTAACTGTTTCCCCTTTTACTATTGTCTTCGAATTGGCTGGTCTTAACAGTGTTGCCCACATTATGAATGCTGTCATCTTGATCACAGTAAGCATCATCATCTATGCTTTTCATACTCTTTTCACTAAAGTATAAACCATTTTCTAGGTTCTTTCTTGTGCAAACAGTGGAATGTATGTCAGTTCTCGTATGCTTTGTGCATTAGCAAATGAAGGAGTCGCTCACAGAAAGCTCGGTAAACTTGAAACATGGGAACAAGTTTTGAGATCATGACTAACTTTATCTTGTTTGCCTTACGTAGCACATATCTCCAGCCGTGGTGTCCCCATTTATTCCCTTATTTGCACAGCTCTTGTTTGTCTTGTGACCTTTGCCACGTCCTTCATTCCTGGAAAAGCCCTTTTTCTTGTACTCACTGACTTGTCTGGTGTAGCGGGTTTTGTCACCTGGGGTGGGATTTGCTTTGCTCACTATCGATTTCGAAAGGCGATGAAGATTCAAAACCGCTCGATTTCTGATCTTCCTATTCGAACCCCTTTTCATCCATTTGGTGATATTTTTGGCATGATTGCTTGTACTGTTATTTCCTTGATGGCTGGTTACTCTTACTTTGTTCCTGCTGATGCAGTGGGCTTAATTGGTAATTACGCCGGGCTTATTTTGTGTATTCTTGGATTTGTTGCCACCAAACTTTGGACACGTTCTAAAATGATTCCATTGGATCTGATTGATCTTGACACTGGTCGTGCTGATGATATATTTACTAAAGAAGACAGAAATGAAATCATTGGCCCATGGTATACGCATGCTTGGAAACGCTTTGTTAATCTTATGACTTAATTTTATGTTTCTTATTCCCTTAATCCTTGTATTATAAAAAGCTTTCAATCATATTCTTTTTGACGCACTCCAACAATAAAAATCATATAAATTTATTTAAAGCAAATTGATTCACAAAAAAAAAGTAACTTTATTTTTAATCCTATGAAAGATATTCTCATGCTCTAAATTCAACAAATATCTTTGAGTCTTCTTTTAATTGTAGATTCGATATATTCTGGCAGCTATTTGAGGTTGCTATAGAAATAGTTGCTGAGGTTATGCACATGATAATCGTTTAAAAGCACCTTCAGTTGCTAGTGTTCAAAATATTTAATTATACAGATTAAAGCAGTATACCAAACATACCAGAATTATATAATAACCATTTTAACTTTAAAAGTATCCACAGTGAATAAATTCAAAACATTGGTTCATGAATACTGTACTGCAATTTTTCTAAAATTGAGTTAATACTATTATATTTGTAAAGATTCCAAGCAATACTAAAATGACAAAATTAGTAATTAAAAGAAAATACACGTTTCTAATACCCTGATTTCTCTGCAGTATCGTCATATTTTTACTCATTTTTTCATACATCTCAACATTTGATGTTTCACTGTCATTCAGTGTCACGCAATGCATTATGCAAAATTAAATTACCGCTAATTTCATGTCAAAGTCGAACCCAGTACAATGTAATTTTTAAGCTTTTTTTTTATCTATTTATTTTTTATTGGAAGCACAAGTCATACAGCTACCTTAATAAAGATAACCTTAATATAGAAGAAAAAACTAATGTTCAACATTGCGCCTTTCATTTCAAAAGTAATCAATTAGTTTATGATTTATAAACCACCAACCCAAAAACTAAATTCATAATCTATAGTACGTGAGAGCATTGCATGCCAACGACGAAGCAATGGAGGTTCCGTATAGTCACACACAATTTGGTGTCGTACTAATGGTGGACGTCGTCGGTAAGTGAGATTAGCTAAAAGTTCTGACAAGCCCTAGCATAAATTAATAAAAAAAAAACACTAGGCTTTAGTTCTGTAAGTTTATTTCATTAACAATATTTTAAATCAAATATGAATTATTTATGGAAAAAAACAAAAACCAAAACTAGTTAACAACAAAGGCTCAGGAGAAGGGTGATTCTGGAGCAGAAGCCATAGCTATGGAAATTGGTGCTTATATGGGGGAGGTAAACACAAAGTACTGTAATAAATTTCGGTCTTTTGATTTGTTTATGATGAAAGTGTATTCAAATTATTGAGTTTTATGGAGGCGACGTTGTAAAAGTAATATGAATAGAACGTACTTGTTTAACTGCTCTAAATCAATAGTTAAAAGTTCTTAGGCGATGCTGTTTTAGTTTGTTTCCAAACCATGCAAACTACAGAAGAAAAGACTACAGAGAATGCTAGTTTCATTATTAATGAGGAGCAGGAAACAAGCGAAAGACAAAAGAGTTTGCTGATAAAAAGAGCTGTTGAATGCGGTCTGCAGCTTTTAGCTCGACTTTCACATTATAGAGTATACTTAACAGCTGAAGAAAGGTCCAAATACAGAACAACCAATGGAAGGAAAAGAGAAATCATTAGGCCAACTATATACGATGCCATGAACCCAGTGGAAGACAGCGGAAGTAATAGTGACCCGGATGACTCTATATCTGATACATTTATATCCAGTAATGAACAAAATGATGTTAAAGAAAGCAATACTTTCCCACTCAATAATTGGGTCTCAAGATTTGTATCAAAGAGAAATAGCAGCCACAAAATTAAGAATGATAGAAGAAGAGATAGCATAGGAACAGAAGGGTCTAGTGGGAATTTCGAAAGCAATAGCTCCATTGATTTAGAGTTACATATGGCTTTATCTTGTGGCGACGTTGTCAATATAGTGGTGGGAGATATTGAACACAAAGGAACAGAAAATCCTAAGTACAAAAATGCTTATCCTTTAGTCGATCGTAGTATGGTGTACAACGGGGAAATTCAAAGCGCAGAAGAGATTTCGAAACTAAATGGAAGATTGGAATATGCTGTTGGTGGTGAACCTGTAGAACTATTAGACGAAGCTTTGTCGATTGCAAAAGCTGGTGAGCTTAGCGTAACATCAGATGCTTATGAAATCATCCAACGCCAAAGAATGAACCTGTTATTTGAGAGAAGGAGACAATTCTTTGTAATAAATAATGTTGCTGACTCTACCATCACACAAAAAAGCATTGGATTTACATATGGGCATACTTTTAAACATCCAGTCGGTGCCCAAAATAAGAAGAACATCTCAATGAATAATAAAACCAATATGGATTATCTCAAGAGGCTGCCTGGTATCAGAAAACAGGCGACCAAGCTAACAATTGATCCATTGGTTCCTCGCGTTAGGAACACCTCATACATGAATCTTCCAGTTGATCGAAATAGTTTCTATGGCAAGTATCTAAACAAAAGTGCGCTGTATCGAATGAAAAACAGCATCGGTGGAATCGTGCCTGCACAGTTTCGTGACGTAACAATCATGTTTGTCAGCCTGGGCAAGACAGACGTGACAAACAAAGATGGCCTTATTAAAGTACAAGATGTTGTTCATATTGTCCTCAAAGCTTTGATTGAATATGAGGGAATGTTACAGCAATTTGCAATAGACGATAAAGGTGCGTCTATATTTCAATTATGTGTAATTATGTTGATCGATTTTTAAATAGGTGCAACTGTTTTGTCTGTGTTTGGGTTACCTCCATTATCACATGAACGCGAAGCAGTGTTTGCAGCAAAAGCAGCACTCGAGATACGAGACGAGTTGCGTAATTTGTGGCTATGATGATTTTTCCATCTCATTGTCTACTGGTACAATTTTTACTGCAATACTTCCTTATGACAGCCCTTATAGACGAGATGCTAGTATAGCTGGAGATACGATTGTCATTGCTGTACGCATGCTCAAGTTCTCATTTGCTAAACAAAATGTTGTATGTGATCAAGCAACTAAAAAACAAATCGGGGGCCTTTGCGAATTTGAAGACTTGGGAGAAAACCTGGTTAAAGGAAAAGTAAAGCCGGTGCAAATATATAGCATACAGGAATTTACCCCTCCCGAAAGGGATAAACGAATATCTTTGATGAGTGTTGAAAAATCTAATGGGTTTATCGGCTACAAACTAGAAATGACTAAAGCAACAGGCTTTATAGACAGTTGGTTTGAAACCCCAAATCACCATGTTTTAGTAGTGTCTGGTCCTTCTGGTACCGGCAAAAGCTTTTTTTGTAGCAAATTACACAGAACAATTATTTCACATGATGTTCTTAGTTGGTAAGCTCTATTTTAATGTAGCATTGTAATCTGTTTCTAACCTATCCTTCACTTAAATTATTGATAGCTGGTCTTCTTCTACTGAAGGTGAGGCAAACTTACGTGGTTAATATTTTACAATCTAAATTTAATGCATATTATACAGTTGAAAAAGGAAGCAAATATTACTTATTAAAAAGCATAATGATGACCATGCTGGAGATTATTGATTCCGAAAGAGTCCCACACAAATCTACACTCAAGTCAAATTCATATTCCAATAGTAATTTTAGTAGCAGCAATAATAGTTTGCATTCTCCCAGCCACAGCTATCAACCGGAAGGCTCAGATGACTCTACTGACTCTTCTCCAGCATCATCCAATTTTATTAGAAGTAAAGATTGGTTCAAGCGTCTTGCTTCACACACATCTAATAGACCTTCATCATTTGCGCTCCCTTATAACCATGCTGAAGTTAGCAATGAAATGTTTGAACTAATTAGACGTTGCCTTTACAAATGTGGAGAGGAAGAGGGCTATATACCTCTATTTAAAGCCATTTTTGCAACATTGAATGATATTGACGAAAATAGATATACAAGGCTTTTGGATGGTAGAGCTAGAGATATTTTGTTGACTGGTGTTATTACTCGCATGACTCATTACGTTTCAAAACATGTTGGTTTGGTTCTTGTTTGTGACGATGCTCAATGTAAGTAATTCATTATTCATTAACGAACTTTAAACAAATTAAAATTCTTTTAAAGGGGCTGATTCTGCTTCGTTGAATATTTTACAACATATCCATGAGCATTGCCAAAGAGTGATGTTATTGATGGCTACCCGACCCGTTAGGGATTATGATCTTACTTTTCTTGAATTGTATAAAAAAGTAGGATCATACGAGGAAATCATGTTGAGTGGGCTTTCTGAAGATGAAATTGGTGAAATTATACTTCAGAATTTTGACGGTGGTGTAAAAAAAGTTAGCCCTATTATTGTTAAGGTTGTTCAGGTAAGAAAATGACCAATGCAAGTCAACTTTAATTTTTTATAATACACCTTGACCAATTAATTTACGTGCTACTAGAAACGTACAGGTGGAAACCCATTATACGTTAAGTAGGTATCAAGGAAGCTAGAGATAGATAACTACTAATGTTCCTTAAAGAAATATGTCTATTATTTTGAAAGATTTTAACCATGTAACTGTTGTACAAGGCGAGCTAGTTCCCAGTGGAAGTTCGTTTGATCTGGAAGATCTTCTTGGTAATTTCGATTACAAGAGGATTATCAAGATGCAATTCGACAGGCTGGATCCCAGCTATCAGGAATTTTTAACAGTAAGTGTCGTTTTTCCCAACGAAATTTTTGTGATAACTATTGAGCTTTTTTTTTTTTTAAAAAAAAATGTAGGTTGCTGCTTGCCTAGATCAATTTTTTACAGTATATGAAGTCGGATCAGTAACAAAATCAAATAATATCATTTTTCAAAACAAAAACAAAGACGAAATTTTAAAACATCTGAAGAAATTTGATGCCTATGACTTCTTACAAGTAGTTGATAGTGGAAACACATTAGAAAATGACACTGATTTATACAGTTTTACTCATATCACAATTCCTCAAAGCATATACGATATGGTTTCTTATGAAACACGTATTTCATTACATCGCTCTTTAGCAAAATATTATGAGTCTCAACTTTGCCGCGATAATTACCCTCAACTCATACCTAAAATAACTCGACATTACCTACAAACTGACGCAATTGGAAAGCAACTTTATTATCTTGAAGCACTAGCAGATCAAAACATACAAAATTACCTGCTGCCAGAGGCTACTGATAATCTACAACGGATAGTGAGGATTTTGGAAGAAAACAAGCTTGAAGAGCAATTTGGAAATATGCACTTGAGTGATATTTACCGTCGACTGGGTATATGTTTTACCATGAGAACAAAGTTACCTGAGGGCGAATGCTTTTTACATAAAGCGTTAGAAATTCTTGGTGAACCATGGCCAAAGACTCAACTTCAATTTGCTTATAAGCTTTCGATCAACCGCTTTATTCAATGTTGCCATAAGCAATTTAATTATCTTAACAGCAAATATCAGGCTGCGTCTAAAAAAGAACGTATGCGCCGGCTAGTGGAAATTATGGAAAATTTATTTAGCATCTATTATTACACAGGAAATGGAAAAGGTTGCACATACGTCTGCCTGCTCGGATTAAATGCATGTGAGCAGCTTGATGATGCTGGGCAAAGTTATAGCTTGTTTTTAGCAAGAAATGCTTTGTTATTTTGGTTAAATGACCGCAAGGAATACAGTGTTTATTATATATCCAAGGCTCTTCAATTAATGAATAGCGTCAAGGCCAATACAGAAACACTCTCTATGTGCGCATTTCTATGTTTTGCGGCTGGAAAATTTACTAATGCTAGAAATTTGCTTTATCAAGTAACAGAAGAATCAAAAACTCTGGGTATAGTGACAGACTGCCAATCATTTTATATGTCAGTTGGCTTGATCGTAACAATGCGAATATTTGAAGGAACATTCAGCAACTCTACAGCCGATATAGCCTTGTTAAAGCAAATGGCTGATACAGCTCATGCTAATGGTGATTATGAAGCAGAAATCTGGCTAGGTGTCTACAACATTGCTAATGCTCTTGTTATGGACTGTATGGTTGACTGCAGCCCCTATGTAGCCTTATTGGAAGCTTATACCCAAGACGCTGCTAGCTACAACAGGATAGCAATACATGGTACATTAGTTTGCTATTATGCTAGAAATCGGGTATATGATCTAGCAAAACGCCACATTCAGAAATTAGTAAATGCGCTTCCTTCTTTGACTGTTACTTGTAAAGCTTTCCTTTTTTTCTTCTTCTTCTGTAAACTAACTTCATATTCTATTTTAGCAAACACCTTTCCTATATTTGGTTTGATATTTGCCACAATGGGATTTTACTCAATGATGGAAGACGGAAAAATTGATCTTGTAGCTGATGGAGATATAAAAAACTATGAAAAATTTATTCTGGGATTATCTAGATTGAACCGTGCCTTTCAGCTAGTCAAATTTTGGGAATTTACCCAACCTTGTCTCTATTTAGCGAGAGCACTTCCTTATATCGCAACAAGGCGCATGGTTGAAGGATATATGGTGAGTACATAGCTTAGGAATAATACATATGTATTACATACAACAACTTATTCAAATCTAGGTACTTCGCCATGGGGTCTTTGAAATGCACTTTATTCATGAAATTAAGTTTTTGAAAGCATACTACTGGGCCAATCTAGGGAAGTTTGCGTTTACTCCTGAAGATCGTATTAGTTGGACTGAAAGAGCCACGAAAGATCTCGATTTACTAGGGATTCCAGCTGATACTTACTGTAATCCAGACCCAGAGAACTTACACTATCGTGGTTTTCCTGCTGATTTTCGTTTGTGTGAAACACCACAAGAAGAAAGCAAAGAAGATAAATCGAGAAAAGATCAGGATATTGCCGAAACTTCATCTGATGCAAAAAAACACGTTCCGAATGAAACAGTATAGATAATTAACGGTATCTGAAGCGTTTTTCTTCAGCTATTTGATATTGTATAAAATATTAGAGTAATAATAACAAAAATTAAAATTTTATCAAATAAAAGTAATCCTGACCTGTCTTTATTTAATATTTATACGATGACATTTAAAATTAACGTAAGTTTTAGCTGCTTCCCTGTCTATTTATGGGAACATCATTTGAAGTAGCAAAGCATCAGAAATGGTATTTTAAAAAATATGTATTACAATGCAATTTTTTTGTGTTTACTTAGCATCTTGCTTCGTAGATCAGAGGTGTTTGCAATAACTTGACAGAAGTTTTTGAATGATTTACAATGAAGATAATTAACTTCAAGGGATCTGTTTATCTCGCGAGAATAAAAAGACTATAAAATTCAACGAGACTTAAAAAGTTGTATTTTTATTTAATATCATTGTATCTAGTCTTTATATCTTTTTCATGAAGATTCAATCAAATCCTTTTCAAGATACTTTAATTAATTATAGCTGTATATTTAGTATGAATAAATTTTTACATGAAGACCTGTTCCTGGTTATGCAAGTGGACTGTTTATAATTGTTTCTTAATCATATCTATTTTTCATTCATGTGTCATTGCATCAGGAGCTATATCAAAACAACTTGGATTGAGTTAAAGGAGTGGAATTAGTCATGACCAAATAATAGAGAAAAGACTGTAATAAATCTTAGAAAAGCATTCACTACTCTGATTTCTTATAAATTGAACATGAATCATGTTTAAAGTATGTTGGGATACGACATTGCCCCTTCCAGGTCATAACTACTTCTGGTTTTAGACTATTAGTGTTTAATTATGAAGATCAGTATAAGTGAATTTCTCTGTTGTGTAATATTGAGCAAAGCAATATGTTATGGTAATAATGTAATTCATAAGTACATGTTATAAGAATGTGTAGGTAGCAACATGTGGAAGGTTTTTTATGTTGACGATTCTACTTGCGAATGAACTGTGGATAGAATGTGAATTGACATTGTAAATTGGATTATTGGAAGCTTTGAATTATTGAAAGATAGCGTAAAGCGTTGAGATCGTACGTATTCAGATAAATTGCAGTCACGGGTAATTTCTTGCTCTTTTACTGCTTGAATTGTTGTGATTTTTTCTTGGTCTTTTTTCACTTGAATTAGGTTCAACGTTACGTTGTCCATTACGACGATTCCAGTATTTTAGTATTGGCCTGTTATCCTGAAATTGTTTGCAGATTTCCAAGTGTCATCTTTCTCATCATAGCCTTTCCAACGTACCAAGTATTACCAGTTACCGGTGTTCAGGTACAGTAATTTAAAAGGTAGCAATAAAACCAAAGAATACTTTTTGAGACTGAACTTGGTTTAAGACAATCTTGATTGTCAGTCGTGCCTATTGATCCGTGACAGACTAAATTTGACAATAAATTTTCTCTAAGAAACTTACACTGTGATTTGTGATTTATGAATTCAACTAAAATATTTTTACTAACTTCATTAAGAGAAATAAACATATGAGTATTTAATATATAATTAGAACAAAACAAAATTTTACCAAAGAATTGTTGGTATTAAATCTTACTAAAAGTAGTTTTGAAGTTATTCAAGCAATTGCAGTTATATCAATTCTTGATAACAAACAAAAGAGAAGAAAAGAAATTTTAAAACAAATCTGTCATTGTAAAATAATTGACAGGTTTTTGGGTTTGAAATTTAAGTAGACAATGAAATATTAAAGATTGCTCGAGGTTTGAAAAGACAGAGGAATAGTGACAAAATTGGCACGGCACGGAACAACAGTATTAATAAGCTACATGTAAAATATATCCAATAGACAAACTACAGGTTAATTCGGATAATCTTCATTAAGGATAAGATGCTGCGTAATTGCACGGTTAAACTATATTAAATCCAGGAACTAAATCACAGTCAGCCGCAGTCAATCATATACGAGTATTCTATGACAAATACAACAATAGAAGAACACGTACCCCTTACCTATTTGGCATCAGCTATATCTTACTCATTAATTATTAATCCATGACATGAAATATTATCCGTGTATGAAAAGTATAAATAGAGTACAATTTTCTTATTAAATAAAACAATCTCTTTATCGAGTCTCGTCCTCTCTTGTTCCTTTTTATTCTTGGATAAATCATTTTTTTTTGACGAATTCTCTTTACTCTATTATTACTACACTATTCTCAAACATGTCTATCAACTCTAATCTTTTGGCTTCCAACGAAGAAATTCTTTTTTCTGAAAGTGATCCCGCTTTCATTGGTCCTCGACTTGAAAAATCTACCATGGTTAATGGGGTGGAACTCTCTAGTCATGGTTCGCCCATTTCTAATACAGAAGACATAGAGAGGGAAGAAGTAGAAGCCGGGGCACCCATTTCCCCACTTGCTGGTGTCAAGATCAGTGGCGCAGCACCACCTTCTCAGGTCTTAGGTGGTCGTAATTTAATGGCTACCATTCAGACTTTGACGAAACAGGTTGAGCAAGTTGCTGCGGCTATTACTAGTCAAGAGCTTACGGGAAAGCAACTGGCTAGCCTTTCTCGTGAATACACCACCAAGTCCACCATCTTGGCCTCCTTGTTGGACCTGCAAGCAAAACTGGCTAATAACTTGGCTATACAGACCAATGGCTCTGCCATTAACGGTTCTAACAGTCAACCCACGGTAGTTCCTCAAAACTTACCTTTATTTCAATATACTGGTAATGTAGAGAACTCGGCATTGCCTGTCTATAAAGACATTGCTGATTGTATCCGACGTTTTGAGGACATCCTCTTTGCGTATCGTTTGGATATACAGTGACTCCCAAAACTGTCCCAATGTTTTGTAATTTTGTCTTTTACCGTCAATTGTGCGATTACTGATTGCGTAAAGTATGCCTTGTTGTACCTCATTTGAAAGCTGTGGCGGTGTAGATGTACGTGGTACAGACTACTTCTCAAGTTATGTAGCACAGACGGAGATAATGAATGTAAAAAATGACCGGTGCATTGGGACAGTTTTGGGAGCATATTGAAAAAATCACAATTTCTTTATTTATTTATTATTAATAGTTTGACCAACGTCCTTTGTTCTAAATATACTTACGTATACGTTGTGACATACTTCCTGTAACTTTTTATCACTCTTCCGGCATTATAAGCTCGTATAAAACTTGATTATACGTTCATAAAGCTCATTCATGAATTTTAGTACAGTTTCATAGTCATTAAGCCTCCTTTTCACCAATGATGACATGTTTTCCGTAGTCTTTAAGCCAGAAGATTGTTCAGGCCATTGTAAAACATTATAAAATCGTTTTTGAAGGTACTACTTTACTACTTTCGGAGTATGCTTAGGGTCGTTGTCATGCTGGCAAATCACCTGATGACGTTGGAAGCCTACTTTATCGACACCATATTCTATCGTACACTCCAACTTACCTTCCAAGGTCTCTTTGTACATTGCTTTGTCCATATTACCATTGGTTTTGCACATCCAACCGGCTCCAGCATAGGTAATGGCATTCCACAGCATGATATTGCATCCATCGTGTTTAACAGCAATCTTCACGTGATGGCGTTTGAGGCTTTCCCCTGATCGAATCCAAGCCTAGGTGTGTCCATCCAAATTAAATCTATTTATTTTTGTCTCGTCTGGTCAAATAACGCGTTCCTAGTCATCTACTGTCGAGTTACTCTGAGCAATACACCAAGAAAGTTTGTTGCGGATATTCTTTGTACTGAGTAATTGTCGTATTTACCTTAATAATTTTCTTAATGTCGTGTGACATGGTTCTTCCCGACAAAGAAAATTTACCACCTTCTAAGCCACAAGTTGGCCCACCTACCACCAACTACTCTCAAACCCAAAGAGAATGGACCACTGTAGTAAGAGGTTCCATGAAGACATCCAGCTATGCTGAGTCGCCTATTGCCATGAAAGACAGCTCCACACCTTCTCGTTCACTTGCTAGCATGGCTCACTCTAGCAACCCATTGCATCAGTTTCAAAAACCATTTTTAAAAGGGACCGCTCAGGGGTCTGTTTTTGTTGAGATAACATGTGTTCAGGATAAGAAAACATTTCTGAAAGAGTTGAAAGATGCTTGTGAGGATAATACTCACCTATGGAGTATCGAAGATAATATTCGCCGGGATTACGGCAAAATGTACGCTGAAGTTACTTTCTCCCCCACTTTTACATCCCGCGTCTGTGAAGAGGGCTTGAAACTCCCCTCCTACGAATCAAAGTTTTACGGTTATCGTTCACTCTCTCCTGATTCCGAAGTTTTAACCATCACCTTTAACGGTCTCCCACGTCAATATGGTCGTAAGGATGGCGGACTACGTCAGCTGCAAGAAGATATGCTTGCGAACTTAACACGCTTCGGCAATGTCTGTGATAGTGGTACTATTTCTGGGGCCACTGGGGTTTTTTCAGGTCGAGGATACGCTGTTCTCGAACTTCGTGAGTCTTCTGAGTCCTCTTTATCGCATGAATTTCACTGGCAATTCTCACCACTCAATGACAATAACACGTATGGCCAAAACCGTTCCTGTGAGTCTCTGGTATACGCTCATTGGCGCTCCATGCCACCTTATTGTCGATACTGCCATAGTCCAGCCCACGCTATTGCTGATTGTCCTGTGAAATTGAGATCGATCATTTGTTATAATTGTAATGGACATGGGCATATGTCCAAAGGTTGCCCCAGGAAAAACACACATAACCAACACAGTTCCTCCAACAAAAAAGCACGTAAAACCCCTGTGTTTCAGGAACTTGTTCGTGTCCCCGTTTCCTCCGCACCTACGGTGAGAACTACTGGTGTTCATAGTGAGGCCTCTACCACACTTCAGACGACTGACGTTACTGCTACTCCTGATGCACTTTCTACCCAGACTGAGATAACTGCCAATCCTACTGTCACCAATACAAATTCTGCTGATATCCCTGTTGCTTCCAAGTATCAATCAGGTACTTTGGCCTCTCGATACGCTCCTCGTACCACACGGTCTCAAACAGCAGAATCTCGTAAATTCGGTTCTAGCGAATCCATCAATAATAAAACTGACACTGTGCCTCCTTCTCCCATATGTGCCTCCTGCCATCAATTAGGTCATAAGACGAAGAGACATAATAAGTGTCCACTCAATCCAGTAAATCTTGCCAATAATACCCAGCTCCAAACTGCCTCCACTGCCGATGGGACAATGGAGATCGACACCGACGACTCACCCAATTCGAGCCCGGAAGGCCCATTTTTGAACGAATATGTACAGTCTGAACAAATACCTGAGGAACCGCTGGGTGATCTTGATCGTCCAAATCAACAATAATCTATTTTTAATGATAGATACTCAAACGCTAGGCCACGATAGTTGCGATAATTCCCAAACTACTCCAACTATCTCTTCTTCTTCACAAACACACTTTCAACCGGATCTTACACAACTTCACATCGCTACTATCAACTGTCGAGGTCTTCCCAAGACCGCCGATACATCAATACGCACTCATTTCATTCGTTATCTTCGTACTCATAATCTGGATATCCTTGCTTTACAAGAGACACATGCATCCTCAGTTTCTTTACAGCAAGTCTTCCATACCCAATTTCAGGCTCACGACAGTCTTTGGTCACGTCATTGTGGCCTCGTCTGTTTTTCTCCTGATTTGTCTTTTAGTAACTCTGTCTTCAGTATATGTGGCCGGTTTATTACCACTACCATCTCCCATATACAAAAGGCCTTCGATCCTCTCAGAGTAACAGTTATATACGCACCTGCAGCATATAGCGAACGTCAAGCTTTTCTCTCAAATCTTATCGGACACCCATCCTCTGGTTTCGATCTTGCACCTCATAGACATATTTTGCTTGGAGATTTCAACTACTCCTATGCTTTACATCTGTCTGCTTCTCCTGCTCGACAAGCCCCATCTTCCTGGCTACAGTATCTTGAACAATACTTTGTGGATGGCGTCACTCCGGCTGGTTCTTTCTCTGAAGCTACTTTTCACAGAGGACTTTCTCGATCTTGTATTGACTACATCTTCGTGACACCTGAGTTGATTAATAGCAAACATTCCTCGTCCACGACGTATATTCAACCTGCGTGGTCTGACCACTGTTTGGTCACTTTGCGTATGCGTCTACCGACACCCGCCTCTGACACAATTGAGCAACCACCAATCACAGGTAAAGGTATATGGAGGGCTCATCCACGCCTTGCTGCGTCACCTGAATTTTGTGCTAAACTGAAAGGCACTATATCTGATTCAATCGCTTCCCTGCCATCGCACTGGTCTGCTCAAGATAAATGGGACACCATCAAATCTGTTACAATATCTGTTGCAAAAAAGTTCTCTCGTCGACAGACATCTCATTTGAAATCAGTAGAAAAATTGCTTCATCATAAAAGGGCCAGTCTAACCAATTCCGTGTCCAGATTCGCTGACAATGCTGCTAACCTCCGCCCTCAACTTTCTGTTATTGAAAGCCAACTCGCATCTATTCAACAATACCATGCTGAAACTTTGGCTTTAAGATCTGGTATTCGTTGGCGAGAAATGGGTGAAATTTCTGCTGGCTATCTTAAACGTACTATTGCCCAACGGCAATCTCGTCAAAAGATCTCCAAGCTCATCCATCCGACAACGGGTGAAATATGCACCTCTCCGACTGAACTACAAGCAGCAGCAAGAGCGTTCTACTCTGACCTCTATTCTCCTGACCCTATCAATGATGGTGCAGTCCAAGATATTCTTAGTTCTGTCCCCTCTCCATTAAGACTCTCTGCAGGTGATCAGGATTTCTTGATCTCTCCTATCGAATGGGATGACCTTATGGAACAAGTTCGTCGTTGTCCAAATAAGAGTAGCCCAGGCCTTGATGGCATACCATATGAAATCCTGCGTCTGCTTTTCACTCATCCTGATTGTAAACTTATCATCCTCCAAGTTTATAATGATGGTCTCACACAAGGTATATTTCCCCCCTCCTGGTCTCGCAATTGTGTTTCACTCTTGCCGAAAAAAGGGGACTTATCTGATCTTAAGAATTGGAGGCCCATCTCACTTATTAACACCGACGCCAAGGTTTTCACCCGTATACTAAATTCTCGGATTATTCTTTGTGCTGATACATTGATTACTCCCTTTCAATCCGGTTTTGTGCAAGGTCGTTTCATTGCTGACAATGGCCTCCTTATGAAATTGGTTATGGAACACGCCCGTCTTTCCAACTCATCGGCGATTGGCCTTCTACTTGATCAGGAAAAGGCATATGATCGTATACACCCAGATTACCTTCGGCAAGTGCTACAACGATTCGCCTTTCCAGATTCTATCATCAACTCTATCAGCTCTCTCTTCTTTAGCACTGAGCTTCAGCTCAATATCAACGGCTTTTTATCCGATCCTATCCACAGTCTCGAGGCCTCCGTCAAGGCGATCCTCTATCACCAGTACTTTTCAATTTAGCGTTCGAACCTTTACTCAGGAGTATCCTCAACGATCAAAATTTTAAAGGGTTTCAGCTGCCACGATCACCTCTATCCGCTTCGTCACCTGAGGCCTCTGCTCCAGTCAAGCTCATGGCATATGCAGATGACGTTGTCTGTTTTCTTGAAGATCCGGAAGACCTCATAATTCTCCACAATCATCTATCGACTTACTCTAGAGCTTCCAATGCAAAGGTGAATTTTCACAAAACCGAGGCTTTCTCACTATCCGGTTCTTCTGGCATATATCAGCTATTGTGGAGATCCCATTTGCATTCTCACAACATCTATTCTTGGCATGACCGTCGTTCTTCCTCATGTATTGTTTACCTCGGGTTTCCACTGTATACATCAGTCTCTCAACGTAACCAGTTCCTTGATAAGATCATTCAATCAATTGTCTCTGCTTGTGGAATTCACTCGCATCGTTCTCTTTCGGTCCGAGGTAGAGTCACTATTTTGAACTCCTTGATCCTGTCTCGTCTCTGGCATGTCCTACGGGTTCTATCTGTGCCCCAATCTTTTTTGAAACGCATACAATCCGCGGTTTCTTCTTTTGTGAACTTTAGGCAATTTCCAAAAATTGGTTTTACTTCTCTGTGTACATCGCGCCGCCTTGGTGGTCTCAGTGTACTTCATCCTGCTATTCAACAAGGTGTACTCCAGCTTCGCTGGCTCCTGCCACTTTTGGCGCTTTCCCTACAGCCACAATCTAGTACTTTTTGGACTGAATCAGATATCGGCTATTCTTTTGTACTTCCTCGTCTGGTTGACTTTTTTCTCTATCACTGTCTTCCAAACCATGGCTCCACTTCGCCTGACTATGACTATCGCATACAACTTTTGTTTGCTCACCTCCGTCCTAAAGCCCTTCGCCACATTGATAGCTCGTTTCGACTGCTTTTCTTCGCCATGGATATGCTTCCTCGTCCTTTTGAAGACGTTGTGATTAATAGTCGCACGGCCATGTGTCTCCCTCTCTCCGATGTGTCTCTTCCTTCCAACAACACTCCTCTGTCTAAAACTACTGCTATCCTGCCTGCTTCTACTGCGTACATCATTGATGCCACTCATGGAAGAACGCGATCTAGACTCTCTACAGAGATATCTTCATTTCCTCGACTTTCTCGACGATTCTTGAAATTGGTGCAACTTGGCCAAGTTCTGTTGAAACCTTTCTTTCTAAGGACTTTTACCCGACAAACTTCGGCTGGCTCTGACCGCATCGATGCATCTCCCTTTCTTGAGGCTATGTCTTTGATTATTTGCCCTGCTGTTCCCAAGGTCACGTCGAAACTGTATCGTCAACTATGCCTAAGCACAAAAAAACTCACAACTACACACCCTTCTCTGCCGGTTAAATCCTGGAAACAATTTTGGTCTTTTGAAATCTCCCACAAAAGTCGCAACGTGTGGTTCCGTTTATTACATAAAAAATTACCGTGCTTGTCTATTCTACATTCGTTTATACCAATCAAGTTTGTCACCTCTATTTGTTCTATTTGTTATACCGCTGTGGACGATCTATCACACTTCATGTTTCTTTGTCTTCCAAAACTTCTGGTATGGCAAACCCTATGGTCCGATTATTTTGATTTGAATTTCTCCAAGCAAACTCTTCAAGACGCGCTCCTTTTATTGCGCCTACCGTCTACCAAAAAATCTGTAGCTATTTCCTCAGCCTCCATTTTTGGTGCTATTATCCTAGCTATTTGGCGTAGTCACTGGTCCTCTGTGTTCGATGATTGTCCATTCCGCTCTTCCTTGGTCATTCAGGCTGCTAGAAAATTGGTACGATTGTGTCTTCAAGAAAAGTTGCTACTCACGGGCATATCACCCCTTCCTCTTCCACATCTCTCTGAATAACCATCTTCATTCCGAACTGTTAAACTGTCAGCAAACCACAAACAAGGTTAAAAAAAAAAAAAGGAAAACTTCCAATCAAAACAAAACAAAACTATACCCTAACATAAAATTTAAAAACCCAAAAACATTAAGTGACTTTATTTTAAAGTCTTCAATAAACAGTTGAGCTTTCTTTTGCTCCTAATAAAAAAAAAAATTAATGTCGTGTGAGATCACTCAAAAGATTCTTCAACTAATAATTTGACTGTATATCATATATAGCCCAAAGTGCTATATACGATAAACAGCCCACACAACTTATACCGTACTACCTCGGACCCTAAATCACATTATTATATTCTAAGACGTAGTTTGTATTGAATGGGCTCGCTCTCTTCTGTCTTCACTCAATAAAGAGGTTCAAGAGACTCATCGATTTTTCGACTTATTTTATTACTTTTATTAATCGAGAGAAATAACACGCCTATTCCACAGTAATGGCTTCTTTGGCTTCTCAATCGCGCCTAAGACTGACTTTCGAAGGACTTTATGAACTCTTTCAACACCTACGTTCTTTCCAATATCGTTTTCAAGACATTTGGTAACCTTCACAGCACTCGGAACACAATTTTTGGTGAGCTGGCGTACATAGTAATGTTCATCAGCTGCAGACAATACCTTAGATCGACCCCCGTTCGGCCTCATAACACTAGAGCAATGGGTTTTTCGGAGCCTTCTAATCGTACTCTTACCTAAAACCGTCAATTCTTCCATCTCCCGAACCGACTTACCTTGTTTAAGGAAAGTAATAGCTTGAAATACCATATCTCCTGGGACTTGTTTCACGTTGAGATTTAATGAGCGAGTTATAGCCGAGTAGGAGTTTAAAACTTCCGCAGATGTTAATTAGGACATCGGATACGTTTGCGGCGCTAATACATTCAGTTTGGTGATTGTATGCAAGTTGTTGATGGATATTTTGTAGATATTCTGATT
Source organism: Rhizopus delemar RA 99-880 (assembly GCF_000149305.1). Classification (NCBI taxonomy): domain Eukaryota; kingdom Fungi; phylum Mucoromycota; class Mucoromycetes; order Mucorales; family Rhizopodaceae; genus Rhizopus; species Rhizopus delemar. The sequence continues at coordinate 736,868 of NW_027137833.1, forward strand.
TTTTCAATATGCTCCCAAAACTGTCCCAATGCACCGGTCATTTTTTACATTCATTATCTCCGTCTGTGCTACATAACTTGAGAAGCAGTCTGTACCACGTACATCTACACCGCCACAGCTTTCAAATGAGGTACAACAAGGCATACTTTACGCAATCAGTAATCGCACAATTGACGGTAAAAGACAAAATTACAAAACATTGGGACAGTTTTGGGAGTCACTGTACAGGTGCATTGGCAGCGCCTCATCTCTTTCTCACTTACCCACACTCAGCGTTCTTGGTATGATGAATTACGGGTAAAGAAGAACTTATCTTGAGCCACATTCAAGGAGCAATTAACCTTGAAATATGGCATCGAATCCATTGAGGCTCAAGCCAACGCCTCAAGAGAGCTGTTAACCATCAGTATGCAACCTGATGAAACGGTGGAAAAGTACACTGACCGCTTTTTGAAACTCAAGCGTGAAGCCACTCCGGTAGCTGATGATTTTTTGGCCATCTTGTTCGTGAACTCCCTCCCTGGCAGCCTTAGAAATCATGTCAATATGGCTCTTGTTAGCCTTAATCAAGAAGCAAAAAATGACATCAACCTCCTTGCTAGTATCGCAAGAAAGTTTCATACGAAACAACAGATCTTGCCTAATATGTCAACCAGAAAGTTCAATAACCAACCCTCTCAAGCCAACGGGTTGAACCCTCCCAGTGGTATTCATAAAAGAAACCACCGTACGGATGGAAGGACTGTTGTATAATGGTAAAAATAATAAAGAAAAAGGTAGAAACAAAGATCGAGAAACAGTTTGAGTACTTTTTGAGACTGATCTTTATTTCAGTTTAAGTTAAAGTAAAAATTATTCTAATTGAAGGCAGGTATTTATATCTTATTGAGTGAGTGGCTTGATATCTTCTATTGTTATCGTTCTTCTAATATTCAGGTACTTTAGCAAGTGTTATCTATAATTATGATTATGAAAACTTTTCATTTGTTCTTTTGTATGTCTGTCATAGATTATCTTTTATTCTGGGAATTCCTTACTAATTTGAAATAACGTTATTTTACGCGTTATTTCAATCATGTGAAAGATTAGCAATATTCCTGACATTGAATTGGATTTGGTTATTTTAGTTGATACTTCTTCTTATCAAAGAACTCTCATGAATACAATGCATATTCTACAAGAACATGTTTAATTGGAATTGATTGTATGATCTTATTTAAATAAGCTTGTATTTTATTTTATTTTAATTATGATCTTGTATTAAGACTTATATTTATTAATGTCAACTACAATCAGTTACTGTTCTACAACATGTACCACGTACATCTACACCACCACAGCTTTCAAATGAGGTACAACAAGGCATACTTTACGCAATCAGTAATCGCACAATTGACGGTAAAAGACAAAATTACAAAACATTGGGACAGTTTTGGGAGTCACTGTATAAAACAGCAATAATAACGAAAGAAGAAGAAAGTATGCTAAATCAGCAAAAAAATGTAGATTTTTATTTTTTTTTTTTGATTATTAATATAAATGTAATGTATTATTAATCATCTAAAGCGAATGTGACGGCTTCTGAGTCAGCAGCATGGAACAATCTGGGAAATTAAAATTCTTTGGGGCACCCGGAAAAATGGTCCGGATGTTGCTGAAATGTTTGATCTTTTGTGGCTCTCTTTGAAGTTTTGTGTGACGCATCAAATTTTTACTGCCAATAAAGTAATGTTTTCTCTTCAAAATAAGTCGTGTTTCGTTTAATTTGATTGAGATTTGGTAAAGATAGAGTAATATTTGTGAATATTCTAAAAACATCCGGACCATTTTTCCACCTACTGTAAGTACAACCCTGCCAACCAACAAGACCACGATGAAGAACAGGATCTTGACGATGAAGCCGTCAAGGACATCCACTACTACTCATCCTTATGTAAGTTGCAACCGTTTAATACAAAACTTCACAGTTTTAATAACAAACGTACTGATTCCTTTTTTGTACCCATCACTATAGAAAATGTCCGTACTTGGGCTTTGGTTGATACTGGGTGTAATACTTCTACGATCCCTCCTGACCTAGCAAAAATTATAAACGTTAGAACTTTTCCTGTTTCAGGAAAGTTACAATTAGCTACAGTGGCTACCAAAACCGTTCGCACAAAACGTATTTTTTCCTTTCTGAATCTTTTGTGACCTATTGCGCATAAAAGATACCATATCTAATACATATTTCCTAAGAGTACAAACTCTTGGCTTTCTGATGAAGTATAAAATGTCACCCTATGCACACCCTAACTCGTACTACGGAGAATCAAAACTCAAAGGCGCATTCGAGCGGTTTTGGGGCCTCGCTTGAGGAATTCTTCGATTGCGATAAACGCAGTCACTGCACCCGCCAATTCTTCCAGAACTTTCGCTGCTTACTAATTCACCACTGTGCATTATTTTTTTGCTTTTTTTCCTTTGTCATTCGCACATTCTCATTTCGACATCTCGACATCTACCAAGTAATTACCCAACATGCAACCATTAACAAAAGATCGCAAGAACACTATCGAGTTTTACCTTCGTCAAGGCTTTTCTTATCATAAAATTGCAAATATAGTCAAAGTATCATCCTCTACTGTTCATAAAATTCGTTTGGAGTTAGGTTTGCCTGCTCGAATTGACAAAGGTGGTAGGCCAAAAGCACTCACTAAGCGGGAGCAGCAGCATCTCGTTCGTGCTGTAACAGTAGATGGGCTCGAAAATACTGTACAAGCACAGCAGTCGTTGGAGCAGAACTTGGGCAAGTCAGTTTCTGTAAATACTGTCCGTAGAGCGTTAAGAGATGCTGGTTTGGTCTCATTTGTCAGGCCAAAGAAACCTTTAATTAATGAAAGAAATAGAAAGAAGAGGCTCCAATGGGCTCGTCAGCACATTGACTGGACAGTAAACGATTGGATGAACGTCATATGGTCTGACGAAACCAAAGTCAACCGTTTTGGGTCCGACGGGAAGTCTTATGCATGGAAAGTGCCAGGCCAACCGTTAAAAAAGCACCAGGTTTGTGAGACAGTGAAGCATGGAGGAGGCTTTATAATGGTATGGAGCTGCATTAGCTGGTACGGTTCAGGCTATATTGTGGATGTGGGCAAGAACATGACAAAGGACGTTTATTTGGAGGTTTTACAAGATGACTTGATGAAGTCTTTGGCCTGGTATATGGAAGAAAGTGGAAAATCTACGAGTAAATTTATCTTTATGCAGGACAACGACCCCAAACATACAGCTAAAGTCGTATCAAAATGGCTAAATGAGCAAGAGTTTTATGTAATGAAATGGCCACCACAATCACCGGACTTGAACCCAATTGAAAACATGTGGCAATTACTTAAAAGACGGCTGTTTAAAAATTATGACTGCCCTCCATGTGGTATACATGAGCTATGGGATCGTATAGGACACACTTGGTACCAAATCACGGCTGAAGAATGCCAAAGGTTTATTAAAAGTATGCCCGATCGATGTCGTGCAGTTATTGAGGCTGATGGCTTGTATATTGGATATTAAATAAACTTATTTTAATTCATTTCGCTTTTAAAATATGTGGCCCCAAAACCGTTCGAATGCGCCTTTGAGTTTTGATTCTCCGTAGTACGAGTTAGGGTGTGCATAGGGTGACATTTTATACTTCATCAGAAAGCCAAGAGTTTGTACTCTTAGGAAATATGTATTAGATATGGTATCTTTTATGCGCAATAGGTCACAAAAGATTCAGAAAGGAAAAAATACGTTTTGTGCGAACGGTTTTGGTAGCCACTGTATTTATAAAGATGCTACTGAGACAATCAAATCATGTATTGAATGCCAGAGACACAACATAAGCAAGAAAGGTTATCATCCTTTAAAAAACATTCTTGCATATCTACCGTTTGACCATATTGGAATTGATCTTTTAGGACCTTTACCGGTTACGGAAAATGAAAATGTCTATGTCCTTGTGATGATAGATGTATGTACCAGGTACATCATACTGCGTCCATTAAAAAATAAACAAAGTGACACTGTAGCAAAAGAATTAATAAAAATCTTTGGTGACTATGGCATACCTAAAATCATTCAAAGTGATAACGGCAGAGAGTTTAAGAATAGCCTCATGCACTCATTATCCAAGCACCTAGGAATAGATCGCAGATACAGTTCAGCCTTTCACAGTCGAGGTAATGGCGTGAGCGAGAGCGCTGTAAAGACGACATTAAACACGATAAGAAAAATGATTAATTCTAACAGCAATGATTGGGACGATGTATTACCAATTGTCCAACTAGCGTCGAATTATAAAATAAGACACCGTTCAAAGAGTGCTCCATTTTCCTTGATGTTTGCTCGAAGACTTAATAGCTTTGAGGACTACGGTGATCAGAGTATAGCTGATACGGTTCCTAATAGACCTGTTACAGAACAAGAGCTAATTGAGAGAACTGATCGCATGTACCAGATTGTGTTTCCTGCCATTCGTGAAAGAACACAGAAGATCATAGAGGAAGCAAGCAAGAGGTTCAATGACAAAAATATGATCATAGATCTTCCGAAGGATACTGCAGTTATGGTTAGATTACCAGGACGGCCTAGTAAGTTATCACCTCTTTATGAAGGGCCTTACATTGTCGTTCGAAAAACTCAAGGTGGTTCCTATGTTTTAAAAGATGAGCAAAATGAACTGTTACATCGTGAATATGTCCCATCAGAACTCAAGATAGTCTCTATTTGTAATAGACGAAGATAAAAAGAAATAAAAAAGCACCAAAACGATAATTACTTTGAGATACTTTTTATTCTTGATTATATCCAGGTTAAAGTTGTCCTTTTTTCAATCAGGATTTAGGTGGGATATTTATATTCTTTTGAATGATAATTCATGGGGACGATTGAGTTAAATCAATTGGTTCTTTCTTGATGTTTCATTCTGGATTGGGGCATTGTCATCATATCTTGTTCCATGGAATCTTATCTTGTATAATTATATTATAAATCGTTGTTCTAAGCTACTAGTGTTGCATTTATAAATAGTCATCCATGGAATCGTTGTTTAAGACGGCACTTGTATTTTGTTCCTGAATGGTTATTGGGTTTGAGTAAACTCGGTTACTAAATAAGTACAGAAAGACTGAAACCTAATAATGGAGACAACAGGAGCTATTAAGGCACCAATCGGATTATCGATAGGATTATTTCTCAATCATTCGTTTAGATCAATAAAGTTACTATGCAAGAAAAACAATATTCTATTCTGACATACATAGTCTCAATGCAACTTAATACATTGCATCATAAAAGAGATTATGCAAAGACTCATTACTATAACAAGTTGGTATTATATATGCAAGACATTCATTACTCTTTATGATATAATTCATCGTCAGATCTTTATGATTCAACTATGCTAGTGTTGGAGATGTTTGGTTTATAGCATAATTTATTATTTTATTATGTCTACCTATAACACTATTGACGAAACAGCTATAGAAGATACATACTATGAAGTTGAGGATATTAGAGATCACAGAGGCGGTCCAGGACAAAGAGAGTACCTTGCAAAATGGGCTGGTTATGGTGAAAGAGAGAATACGTGGGAAAAAGCATTATCCTTCTCCAGCATAGTACCCATTGATAAATATTGGCTTAAGAGAAAAGAGTTGAAGGAATTAGAGCAATCACGAAAGCAAAAGATGATAGCTAATGAAAAAGACTACACTAAAAAGACTTCTGCTAGACCTAATGTGACTGAAGAAAGCAAGAACCATAAAAGAAAGGACATGGTACAAGATAGCACAGCCCTTAGAAAAAGTAAAAGAATAAGAAACAATAGAAACTAAAAAAAAAAAATTCATGTAGCAGAGCGGCCGCTGACTTCATAAACTTGCTGAGCATCAAGATACATAAATTAACCAATAAGAAAATAACATTTAGTATCTGCATGAATGCCGACCTGACTATTGTCAAGTCTGGGGGAGGATAATGTTGTAAGCATAGTTATTTTCTATAAGATATCAGTTGTATTAAAATAAATAACGATACACAAAGATTAAACTATGATTGAACAATTCCACACTTTTCCAAATTTAGAACAATAAGATCAGTATTTGTCATCCTAGAGAGTCTAGTCAATTGTCAACCCCAAAAGTAATTAGATCAAAGTTAATTGACTGGTTATTATTTCTATTGTTCAACTTCAGATGCATATATTAGAACATCGACAAGCTTTAGCTTAATCATTGGTTCTTCAGCACGACATCGTTGCCGAGTCTATATCTTTTATATCTACGCTCACAAAGAATATAAATAGATGCCAACTTTTTATCCATTAAACGGGGCTCTTTTGCAATATAAAGAAATCTGCAATAAAGAAGGATTTTAATTTTATATTGCTGCTATTGTTTTTTTGTTTAATTTTTTTATTTAATCTTACGATTAAAACAGCCATTATCCGAAACTACAGTAGCGGACAAAACTGGTGCACAAAACTTTTTTCAGCTATAAGCTACCATTACTTGCTCATTACAGTTGCAATATCTATGAAACTATATCAGATGGAAGGCGTACTAAATGTTGCAAATTGTGCAAAGTTTAATCATTGCATTGCCAAAAATGAGGGAGAACCAAGCTTTTATTTATAAGAATAGATATTTTTAAAAAAAATCATAAAAGTGATTAAAACCTAAAAGTTCGTATAATTGCCTCGTCTTTTGATAACAGCAGCAATTCGTTTTGGCATGCTTTCATAGTATGGCTGCATATCACTTTCAGTAAAAGAGTTCCACTCTTTATCAATTCTTTTCCAGAGATCGTCTATGCTTCTTGGTGTGGTATCGTATTGAGACAGCTTTGACTTTAACTGTCGCCAAACATGTTCAATAGGATTTAGATCGGGACTGTGTGGCGGCCAATCTTTTAATACCGATATCCCATTATCAGATAACCAGTTAGTGGTATGCCTTGACTTGTGCTTTGGGTCATTGTCATGTTGAAACAAAACATCACAATGTTTCAAACCATAATATGCTAGGCTTTCTTGATACGTAGTAGACAAAATATGGGTGTATAATTTTGAATTCATTGTGCCATCATATACTCGACAAGCATATCCTGGTCCTCGAGATGTAATACAGCCCCAAAGCTAACAGATCCGCCGCCATGCTTCATTGTTTGATTAACATGAAATGATCGCCAAGGTTGATCGACTTGCTTCCAATAGTAGCGTATACCATCGGCACCCCAAACATTGATTTTGGTCTCATCGCTGAAGATCACAGACTTCCAGTCCTCTACAGTCCATGATGCTTTGTCGCGACACTACTTCAATCGCTTTTTCTGGTTTGTATAGCTGATGAAAGGCTTGTACTTCTTAATTCCAGACTTGAAGCCTATCTTTCTAAGAAGCCTTCTGACCGACCGTTTGCTAATACTGTATCCTAAGGACCTCAAAAAGAGCTGAGCATCAGAAGCTGTGCGTAAGAGTCCTTGTCGAAACTTTAGACGGATGATTGCATTAGTTATTTTTTTAACTACGACTGGTCGACCACCACGGTTACGAGCCTTGATGTTCTTTTCTTCCTTTCTTATCCTGTTGATCGTCCATTTAGAGACTCCTGTTGTTCTAGAAATATCCATTGTCGTACGACCTGAGCGTATTCCAGATTTCACAGCTTCTCTTTTATCGTTGCTGATTTTTTTGGGCATAGGGTGCTGGTACTTTGTTAAAATGGATAGGGTAAAAATAAGAAGTGAAATTCATAGAGAGATACAAATTAGGCAAGGTTTATATATTTTTTAAAAGCTATTGGAATGCACTAGTGTATTATAAAATTTTACAGCAAACTAGAAAGAAATGGGTAGATTTGAAAGAAGGCTAGACAAGTACTACATTTTTGGCGAAAATTGAAATATTCAAAAAATCACTAAAAATGACCTTATTCCTGAAGGATGTCCGGCACAGTTCCGGTTTACCTAGCATAATGCATATTTTAGACTGCCTTTCAGATGGTATATGCCACAAATGTCGCAGACATATAGCGGAGATGCAATGCTGATTTTAATTTTTGTGCACCAGTTTTGTCCGCTACTGTACATAAAATCAAGACCCTGAAACAATAACATATCAAGAACCTTATATTACCAAAAATGGAACAACAGCAAATTGATCTCGTGAAACAATATTTGCAAGAGTTGAGACTACCAGAAGACATCACGCACAAACAGAAAAGATACTTACAGAAGCAAGCTCACAAATTTACCATATACAAGGATAATCTATATAGATACAACACCGACAACGGAATAATACGAAAAGTGCTAAACAAGCAAGAAGCTGAAGAAATCATGTATTCATATCATCAACACCCTCTTGGTGGACATTTGGCATATAACAACACTCTGCATAAAATCGCATCACGTTATTATTGGGAAAATATGACCAAAGACATTATGGAATACGTGAAGAAATGTCACAGATGTCAGAGACATGGGAAAAAGTCGCTAAAAGAAGAATTATGCCCTGTGCCAGTATCAGTAAAACCCTTTGATCGCATCGCTTTAGACGTTAAACATGTGCAAGCTTCACGATCCGGAAACAGATATATCATAGCAGGAATCGACTATCTTACTAAATACGTGGAAGCAAGACCCATTCGTTTCCAAACTGCATCAGAAATTGCTTTATTCTTATACGAAGAAATCATATGTAGACATGGTTGTCCCACAATTATACAGTAGCGGACAAAACTGGTGCACAAAAATTAAAATCAGCATTGCATCTCCGCTATATGTCTGCGACATTTGTGGCATATACCATCTGAAAGGCAGTCTAAAATATGCATTATGCTAGGTAAACCGGAACTGTGCCGGACATCCTTCAGGAATAAGGTCATTTTTAGTGATTTTTTGAATATTTCAATTTTCGCCAAAAATGTAGTACTTGTCTAGCCTTCTTTCAAATCTACCCATTTCTTCCTAGTTTGCTGTAAAATTTTATAATACACTAGTGCATTCCAATAGCTTTTAAAAAATATATAAACCTTGCCTAATTTGTATCTCTCTATGAATTTCACTTCTTATTTTTACCCTATCCATTTTAACAAAGTACCAGCACCCTATGCCCAAAAAAATCAGCAACGATAAAAGAGAAGCTGTGAAATCTGGAATACGCTCAGGTCGTACGACAATGGATATTTCTAGAACAACAGGAGTCTCTAAATGGACGATCAACAGGATAAGAAAGGAAGAAAAGAACATCAAGGCTCGTAACCGTGGTGGTCGACCAGTCGTAGTTAAAAAAATAACTAATGCAATCATCCGTCTAAAGTTTCGACAAGGACTCTTACGCACAGCTTCTGATGCTCAGCTCTTTTTGAGGTCCTTAGGATACAGTATTAGCAAACGGTCGGTCAGAAGGCTTCTTAGAAAGATAGGCTTCAAGTCTGGAATTAAGAAGTACAAGCCTTTCATCAGCTATACAAACCAGAAAAAGCGATTGAAGTAGTGTCGCGACAAAGCATCATGGACTGTAGAGGACTGGAAGTCTGTGATCTTCAGCGATGAGACCAAAATCAATGTTTGGGGTGCCGATGGTATACGCTACTATTGGAAGCAAGTCGATCAACCTTGGCGATCATTTCATGTTAATCAAACAATGAAGCATGGCGGCGGATCTGTTAGCTTTGGGGCTGTATTACATCTCGAGGACCAGGATATGCTTGTCGAGTATATGATGGCACAATGAATTCAAAATTATACACCCATATTTTGTCTACTACGTATCAAGAAAGCCTAGCATATTATGGTTTGAAACATTGTGATGTTTTGTTTCAACATGACAATGACCCAAAGCACAAGTCAAGGCATACCACTAACTGGTTATCTGATAATGGGATATCGGTATTAAAAGATTGGCCGCCACACAGTCCCGATCTAAATCCTATTGAACATGTTTGGCGACAGTTAAAGTCAAAGCTGTCTCAATACGATACCACACCAAGAAGCATAGACGATCTCTGGAAAAGAATTGATAAAGAGTGGAACTCTTTTACTGAAAGTGATATGCAGCCATACTATGAAAGCATGCCAAAACGAATTGCTGCTGTTATCAAAAGACGAGGCAATTATACGAACTTTTAGGTTTTAATCACTTTTATGATTTTTTTTAAAAATATCTATTCTTATAAATAAAAGCTTGGTTCTCCCTCATTTTTGGCAATGCAATGATTAAACTTTGCACAATTTGCAACATTTAGTACGCCTTCCATCTGATATAGTTTCATAGATATTGCAACTGTAATGAGCAAGTAATGGTAGCTTATAGCTGAAAAAAAGTTTTGTGCACCAGTTTTGTCCGCTACTGTATGTTATTTCCAATTATAGTGTTGTTAAGGTTTTTCTTCTCACGATTGTTTGTTTTCTAGGCCGTCCTTCCTTCTCTTATGATTTTTGTATTTTTCTATTGTTTTTGATGATTTTGTACATTTTGTTTCAACTTCCCCTCCCATCCTCCATGTAGTTGATAATATGATTCTTTTTTATGCGTGCTTTGAGTTGTTTTTGGATTTTCCTTAAGTTTATGTATCATCTATCCTCCCTTCCTCCATGTAGTTGATAATTATATAGATGTATATATTAATGTTGTAAATTCCAGTGTTGTGTTGTATGTTATTTAATATCCAAGTCTTGATAAGAAATCTGCACTTTCGTTGACACGTCCAGGTCGATATTTGATGTCAAAATCATATTCTAATAATGTGACAATCCATCGGGCTATGATTCCAGTTGGGTTTGGTGTCTTGAGAAGTCCAGTTAAGGCTGAGTGATCTGTAATGATCATGAATTTCTTTCCAAGTAAATAAGGTCTAAAGAGTTTCACTGCCCAAATAACTGCTAAGCATTCTAGTTTTGTGGGGGCATAGTTGGATTCGTTTGGTTTGAGTCCACGGCTTGCATATATAATGGGATGTTCTTTTCCGTCGTCATCAAGTTGGGTTAGGACACTTCCTAGTCCTAGTTTAGAGGCGTCTGTGACCAAGATAAAACTTCGGTTAAAATCGGGTCTTGCCAGGACAGGTGCAGTTGTTAACAGTTTCTTGAGTGTTTCAAATGAAGCGGTTGTAGCTTGCGTCCACGGAATTTTCTTTTTCGTTTTGGTTTGGTCATACAACGGTCTTGCAATAGCTGCAAAATTCTTTATAAATCTTCGATAATACGATGCTAATCCTAGGAAAGATCTGACTTGCGTAATAGTTGTTGGTATCGGGTATTCGACAATCTTCTTTATTTTGTCCGGATCGGTTTGTATGCCTTGGTTGGTAACGATGTATCCCAAAAATTTCAAATGGTCTTTAAAGAAGAAACATTTCTCTGGATTTAACTTGAGATTGGCATTCTCTATACACTGAAATACTTGTTCTAGATGTATTATATGTTCTTGTTCGTTATGGGAGTATACATTAAGATCGTCTATATAGGCTACTAGGCATTTGTTGATTAGCGGGCGGAAACATAAATCTATTAAACGCTGAAAGGTTGCTGGCGAATTTACAAGTCCCATGGGCAAGGTATTATAGTGATATGTTCCGTATTTGGTAGTAAAAGCAGTGAATTCCTTGCTATTCTCGTCTAATGGTACTTGATGAAAACCAGAGCGCATGTCAAGTGCTGAAAATACTTTGGCTTTTCCTAGGGTGTCCAATAAGTCGTCTATTCTTGGTAATGGATATGCATCTTTCTTTGTCTTTGCATTTAGTTTTCTATAATCAATGACCATTCTGTAATCACCATTCTTCTTCTTTACTAGTATTACTGGTGCTGCCCACGGACTATTTGATGGCGATATAACTCCTAGTTTACAATATTTGTCCAACTCTTTTTGAAGGTGTTCTGCTTCCAAAGGACTGATTCTGTACGGACGGTGACTAATAGGTAATGTATTTTCTTCTATAATAATCTTGTGGTTGATCAAATTTGTACGTCCAATAGTATCATTATCCCAGTCAAATATATGTTGGTATCTTTTCAGTAACTTAAGCAGTTCTTCTCTCATTGATTCGTTTATATCTCCTATTTCCAACTTTTCCAATAGCTGTGGCTTTAGCGTATCTTGTTCTTGCTTGTTCGGATTTTGTTCAATATTATCGTGTTCCAAAGTGCATAATGTTGAGTGTTTGTCCATTTCGTATGCGTTGATTATTGTATCCTTGTTTGGATCAAGAATTTCCAATATTCCTATTTCTTCTCCAGGTTTTAAATAAATATCTTTTTCTGTGCGATTATATAAGCGAATGTCTAATGACTTCTTGTTGACTATGAATGAAGATGACTGATCAAAGTATCCTGAAGACTGCATTAACTTTGGATGTGTGATGTAAAAGTCATATAGTATGTTCTGAGTGTCTTCTTTGGGTTTGTCTAGGCTGATATGTTTCGACGAATGAGCTTGCATCAAAAATCCTGTGTCTGTTGACTTTATCGAATACATCTCTTGTGAGTTTGTAATAACTACTTCTTCGTATTTGTCATTTTCCAAAACTTGCAATGATTCTTGTTCATAGTTTCTTTCTAAGGCTGTTACTTCCATTTCAATATCATCGTCACTTTCTGATTCAGACTCGTCTTCTTCTTCGCTTGATGAATAACTGCCTTCTGAATCACGATCTTCAAAATGTACGTGCTTTTCGGAATTTGAGTTTGTGAGGCTTATAGGATGTTGATAGTCTTGATGAAATGTTTTCATTTTAGGCAACGGTGTGCTTTTGCGTATGAAGTGTATTGGTAATTCTGCCTTCTGGTTTTTGTATTTTACTTTTAATGAAGAGCTGTTGAAATCAATCTTGGCTTTAGCGCGGTTTAACCAATTGCTTCCTAGTATGAGATGTGAAGGGCAGGATGGTAGGACTTCGATTGTACAGGGTATGACCATGTCTTCCTTGACTTCAATTGGAACGTCGTATATCAATCCGAGAGCAGGTTGCTTGGTTCCATTTCCTAGTGTGAATACATTTTCTGATGCTGAATCTATTTCTAATTCAAGAGCGTCTGCTAGAGCCTTTGACATACATGTCTTTGATGCTCCACTGTCTACTAGGGCTTTAATATTTTTGTCTCCAATACTCACAGTTGAGTAGGCTGCAGTGGTATTGATTTCTTCATCTTCGATTAGAGCCATTGTTTGTTGAGCTACTTGTTGACTTTGTCTAGATTTTCTCTTAGGTCGACATTCATCTACAAGCTTTTTGCGTAAAGATGGAGCTACTGTGATCAAATCTCCAATTTCTATATCGGCTTTTTGTTTTAACACATCTGAGATTATATCATATTTGATATCTGGCTCTATTCTTCTGGTTCTTGGTTTATTTGATTTCTCAGTAACCTTGCGTTGAATAGGGAGATCCGTATCCATAGCCTCAGTTCGAGTGGCTTGCATTTGTTGTACTGGTGTGGGATTTTTCACTTCTTCGATATGACTTCGTGTAGTGACTTTTCTGGTTATGGTAGGTTTTGCTACTTGTTTTCCTTTTTCTTTGTTTGTGGGTCTAGAATTTGGATAGGGTGTAGTTGTGGCAACGTCAGGAGGTCTTTCTGGTCTGATTGCTGCATAGAGATCCTTTTGTTTACTATTATATTTATCTGTTAATATTGCGTTGAGCTGTTGTTGTTGAAGGTTGTTAATGGGTTTTGTATCTTTTTGGGTGTTCAGTTGACCATTCTTCTGTGAGTTATCAAAAGCAACTGACCCTAATAGTTTTTTGTCTGTTTATTTTGTTGATTGTTATGTTGGTTGATGGGTTGATTATTTGGTTGTCGTTGATCCTGACTTGCTGGTTGGTCATATGATCTCCTTTGATTTGACATATAATTTTTGTTGCTGTTATCGTATCGTCCATTGTTGTCGTTATTTCCATATCTTCCAGACCTATTATAATTATTGTTATAACCATTATACCTGTTATTTCTAGTAGGTTGCTGTTGATATTGTTGACTATTAAGCTCTTGGCGAATAGCTTGTTGTATAAGACCAATAAGATCTTGTTGTTGGTTAGGACGTATATGTTGATTTCCAATGTATTGGGCTTGATGCAACTGATTACGGTTTCTTGATGTATCCATTGTTGTCAATTGATTTGTACCAGGTGCATTGTTGTAATAGTAATTACTACTAGGTTGAGCATTGTTATAATGTATTTGGTTATATGCTAGTGCTGGCATGGCATGTTCATTTGTGTCAATTAAGTCAATATTGTGGTTGCTTGATGGATGATGTTGATCATAATTTTCATTATGATATATCAAAGCTTGATTGGCGTTCCTTGGTATGAAGGGATTATCAACCATAGTAATCTTTCGAGGTCTATTGGCATTCCACCATCCTTCGGCATGATTGATCCAGTCTTGTAAGTTTTTAGAACTACTCTGTATACAGAACTGTTTGATTTCTCGTAAGAGTCCTGCACGAAATCGGCTTTCGATGACTGCATCATTAGTTATGTTAGCAAGGTCTGCGGCTTCTTTTAGTCTGGCTAAGAATATTTGTGGGTGTTCCTGTTCGCCTTGATACATTTCATTAAATTCTAATTCGTAACTCTGTATCAATTCTGGAGTTATGTAATAATTTTTCAAGAGGTCTACGGCTTGTTCGTAGTTGATTCCAGGTATTCTTTTGAGTATTTCTTTTTCGTAATACACTTTGGCGGCTCCTCTTAGTTGTGCCTTGAGTATAATAAGCTTGCGTGGTTCTTGAGTAATATTATTAATAGCAAAGTAAGATTCCAAACTTTCTACAAAATGACGGAAGTCTTCTCCTTCGTAGCCATGGAAATCAATTAAAGCAGGTCGGTAATTTGCGTTCATATTAGCATTAGCCAACGCGAAGTGTCCATTTATATAAGCCATTTCAGTTTCAGATAGATTTGATAGTTTTTAAAGTTTCGTTTTTTTTTTTTTATAAGTTTTTGTTGAATTTATAGAGTTGATTGAGTTGTTTTAATTTCTGATCGAAGTTGTTTGTGTTATATATTTTTCTGTGATTTTTTGATTTATTTGGTTTATTCCCTCGTAGTGACCACCAAATGTTATTTTAAAGGTTGGCTTGTAGTAAGTGAGTTAAATTGGGTAAAGTTTGCTTGTAGAGCTTGATTTAAGGTTGTGATTGCCTTGTAAGTTGTTGTTTTGTATGGAATTTAAGCAGATGCTTGATAAGTGGTGACCACCAGATCTTATGTGTAAGATCAATACGATGTTTCTTGATAAAAGTTAAAGTAGAGTAAAAAGTTTAGGTAAACAGGGACTTTCTTGTTAAAGTTTGTTAATTATTGAGTAGAAATATATGATTTATTTAAACTGACTAACATTTTCTTTACAAAAAGATGGGATATATATACAGTAGGTCACAAAACTGCTGCAAGGAATTGCAAAATTCAGGTTTTACAGCTGGTTGTCCATGGGTACTGCACCAAACTATCTCAAACCTTGACTGTTTGTACCTCAATAGAAAGTGCATTTATTCGTCGATTATCGGATATGGGCAATGGTTATTGGTGGAATTTGAGATCGCTAAAGGTAGTATTATGAACATCCGACATTTTTTACTTGTTCACATATGTTTTAAATGACGAATTTTAATACGACCCAACCGGTTGCTATCATAATTTTTCACATTCTTGACATGATTAGAATGATGCTAGTATATAAAAGCGCTTACAATTCCTTTATTTTAAACTTTATATTCCCTTATTTAAATTATTTCTCTTTTTTACTCTATCGTCAATCGCATGCTTAAACGGCTGTCAGAGGAGAAAATAAACGATCACAAACAGGCATTAACCGCATCCACATCAATGTATGATATTTCCAAGGAGCCTGGATTACATTAATCAACTGTTAGTAGATACTCTAGACGGCTGTTTTCAAGTAGGACGGTAAACACAGGTGGTAGACCTACAGTAGTCTCCAAAGTGACGAAGCGGTTAATCAAAAGAAAAGTCATGGAATGGGTTCTAAAGGCTTCTAAAGAGGTGTACCGGGAGCTGGTTGGATTTGGCTATGATATCTCATACCAGTCAGAAATTAATGTACTGAAATCAATGGAGTTTCATTTTCTGATAGAAAAAAAGAAGCCATTTCAGACAAAAACGCATACGTAGCATCAGTTAGAACCGGTCAAGGAGCATCAGGATTAGGCAATGAGTGACTGACAGCAAACAGTGTACTTTAATGAGACCAAGCTCAGCGTATAGGGCTTTGATGATGCTGATCACTATTGGAAACGGCCAAGTGACCTTCTTCAACATCATGACCTGGATTTTGTAATCCAGCATGAAGCTAGCAAATTGATGCCCTGGTGTTGTATAACCTCTGAAGGACCAGGATATGCTTGCTAAATTTACGATGGAAACTTGAACTCGGGTGTTTACCAGCATATTTTGAACACTACGCTTCGTGATACTATGAAGTACTACAATTTCGACTGGTCCAACATTTAGTTTTAGCATGATAATAACACAAAGCACAAGGCATAATCTACAATAGCCTAGTTATGTAGTCACCAAGAGAGCTATGTTAACTATTGGCCAGCTTAGATCCCCGACTTAAATTCAATCGAGCACGTAGGACATCAATTGAAGTTGAAATTCAACTATTACGAATATAGAGCAAAGAACATGGATGTGTTTTGGGAACGAGTTGATGAAATATGAAATGACTTCCATAAAGATCTTTGCCAAGGACATGTAGATAACATTCCGGAAAGAACTCAAGAGATTATTAATAGAAAAGTAGGACCAACTAAATATTAATAAATAAGTTCATTCCGTTCAAATTTTCATTTTTTCAAATTTTCAAATTGCGCGCCTCATACTTCCTTCAATACTTATCCAATAGGGCATAAACTCTTTCGGATTTTTCAAGACATGTAGAAGATTTACTATGTGGGAACAGAGGCAGTTTGTGCCATTGTAACAGGATGTGCGCTACAAAAACCAAGAAAAATGGATTCCTTGCAGCAGTTTTGTGACCTACTGTATGAATATTTTTTTTTTTTTTTTCTTTTTAGCTTTTCTTATTTTTTTTTTTGACTTTTTTCATTTTTCAACTTTTTTCAATTTTCGACTTTTTTCATATTTTGACTTCTTTCACTTTTGCTTCGTGTGACCTCTTTATTCACTTCTATTGTCACAATATTCAAAAAAAAGATATAAAATTTTAGGAAAGGATTCCTCGATCAGGAATCAAATCCAAAAGAAGAAATAAAGTTGATATAAAAAATAAAGTTCAAATAAAAAATAAAGTTCAAAAGAAAAATAAAGTTCAAATGAACTTTAAGTTACAATGTAACTTGTTAGTACTTGGGACTTGGCTTGTGTTAAAGTGATGTAGATTTGTTTAAATTGAGGTTTGAAGTCTTGAATGACTTGAGTTTAGGTAACTTGATTGAACGTTTAACAGTTCTTTAGAGTAAATTGTCTTTGAGTAGTGACCACCAGATCTTTTTAGATCAATAAGGTTAAGAATAAGATTGTTTGATAAACGATAAAAATAAAAGGGATCTTTCTTGATTTGTGATAACTCGGGTATGAGATCAGAAAGAATAAGTAAAAATAAAAAGAAAAGAAAAGGTTATTGTGATCCAATAAGAAAAGATTGCTTTTTAAGCGTAAGAAGATTTGATTTATTGAATTGGATTGGATTGGATTGGATAATGTTATTTTGTTTAAAATTATTCATCTTATTTATATAAAAATTGGCGTGGCTTATTGTTTGTGTTGTTTGACATCTATGTCGAACGACATCAATGTCGCTGGACATCAAAATTATTCTTGTGATCAGCATTGTTCTCTTGATCTAAAATTTCATCATTTGTGCTACATCAGCATTGTTCTCTTGATCTAAAATTTCATCATTTGTGCTATACTACAGTAGTTTCGGAGTTCACATCTTCATAATCATAGCTACTGCAACTTTAACGTTTTTGTTGTAATGGCCTTAAGAGTTTAGAAGTAAATTTGACTTTTCTTTAGAGTGTAAAAGAATTTGAGATCAAAGACTTGTGTTTAAATGAATAAATTTGGTTTGCTTGTAGTAAGTGACCACCAGATCTTGTATTGTAGATCAAACAGTAGAAAGTAATAAAGTGTTTTCTTGATAAGAGAATATAAAAGTGATACGATGAAGATAATTTGACTTCAAAGGACTTGACTTGCTTGAGTTATAAAATAAAAATAAAGAGTTTTGATAAAGAGGAACTCGATGTTTATTTGAATAAAAGATATTTTTTAAAAGTGAAGTTCAGTCAAATTATAATGTTATTTTAAAGGTTAGCTTGTAGTAAGTGAGTTAAATTGGGTAAAGTTTGCTTGTAGAGCTTGATTTAAGGTAGTGATTGCCTTGTAAGTTGTTGTTTTGTATGGAATTTAAGCAGATGCTTGATAAGTAGTGACCACCAGATCTTATGTGTAAGATCAATACGATGTTTCTTGATAAAAGTTAAAGTAGAGTAAAAAGTTTAGGTAAACAGGGACTTTCTTGTTAAAGTTTGTTAATTATTGAGTAGAAATTGTCATGTTTTGACATGTCAATAAGATAACAGTCTTATCATTCTAAGCTAAATCTTTACAAATGAGTTTGAATAAGAATAGATCCTGATAATTACCAACTGCCCTGAACAGCCAAGTTTCACTTTCATCTCAACAGTTGATTATTTACATCAGTTTATAAAATTTTTCTTATACATGTCAAATCATATCGGTCGTAACTATCTCTTGTCATTTAATCTCAGGTCTCGCTCAAACTAATATAAATAGCCTTGGAATCTTTCTTTAATAAAAGTATTCGACTTTAGAACTATTGTTCGGTCTCGTTAACTCTTCTTTTTCATATTTTAAATACTTAAAAACACTTCAGAAATATATGATTTATTTAAACTGACTAACATTTTCTTTACAAAAAGATGGGATATATATATATGAATATTTTCTTTTTTTCTTTTTAGCTTTTCTTATTTTTTTTTGACTTTTTTCATTTTTCAACTTTTTTCAATTTTCGACTTTTTTCATATTTTGACTTCTTTCACTTTTGCTTCGTGTGACCTCTTTATTCACTTCTATTGTCACAATAAGAGGGGATATTTATATGATTATTATATTTTTTTTTTTTTGTTTATCTTTAGGGACTGAGGTCCCTCCTTCGACTGAGTCCTTTCTTCAGCAAAAGTTACACCAACTGCGTCACACTACACTAAAAGTAGAATGAAAAGTGTGACACGGTAAAAACATTCTCTCCGGCGGGGAATTGAACCCCGGTCTCCCGCGTGACAGGCGGGGATACTCACCACTATACTACCGAAGAGCCTTTCTTTTGATAAGATACTGGACGTTGGTGGAGTAAACTCGACTTGAGTTCGCCCACTGCAAATAATCGTTCCAATTGGATAAAGCATATCGCAAGATTGAACATTTTTTGGTTAACAGATATTTATGGCTTTTGGAGAAAAGATGTAACTTTCGTTGTATTGGTCATTTTTGAATTTTGAAAAAAGATTTAGGTGCGAAAAAAATAAAGAAATTTAATGATATTTTTTTTTTTTTTGTAGGGTAAGTATTCATAAAGTTATTCATGTTTTAAAAAAGTGTCTGTTTTTTTTACAGATGATCTTTTTTTGGTAAGCCTGTTTCCCTCTACTGTTGAAAGACCGATGTCTTCTTTTTTTATTTTTGAGGGCAAAATGCGGAAATCAAAAGCATTTTGCGATTATTTTGTTCAGAAGAATACATATTAGGAAGGTGGTTTGTGTTTTTTATCTTAGATCATTACAAACGTGTTACAAAACGTAAAAAAATAATCGTGTTTGGGAAAAAAATGACCTGGTAAAAAAAGACTTGGTAAAAAAAAAGACTAAGTTAAAAAAAAAAAACTAAGTTAAAAAAAAAAAGACGAAGTTAAAAAAAAAGAAAAGAAAAGTGTATAGCTATAAAAAGTTCATTGTTCAAATGAAAACAGTACTCTAACAACAAATATACTTTATAGAAATGCAAATGCTATTACATTATAAAAAAAGAATACGTGTATATTCTAAAAGAATAAAAAATAAAGAAGCTCTGCTAACATTTTGTTACAAGGCAGTTATAATTAACAAATACATACAAAACGTTTTTGTTTATCAAGTAAATAGATTGTTTTATTATTTTTTATGACAAATATTGTAAAAGAATATATGTTTTTTAAGCTTATACTAGTTCATTACTTACTTTATGTTTGCACATGAGTATAATTTGCCATTAGCCATTAGCCATTAGCCATTAGAGATGTGAGCAATGGCAACTTTCTTTACCAAAAATAACTTTTCAGTAACAAGCAACAATATAAGTCTGTTATTCTTATAGTTTTATCGTATTGGAAAGAACAACTTTGCTCATGAGGTTCATGTTCGTCATCCGAATGTGTCCCATTAGGAATTCCTAATGTAAGAAAAAAAAAGAAACCAGCATTAGACTTGGTTGCTATTATTTTTTTTTATAAACTTACATTTGACCAGAACTTGAGCTTTCTTTTTTATCTTTTGTACCTTGAGCATCTAGTGTATTCCATGAAACAAAGCCAGGGGAAAAAAAAAAGTTACTTTAAGCACCGACTTTGTTTTTTGAAATTTAACATGTTTTTTTTTATCAGGCACGTTTTCTCTTTCTACCTATTTTTTTGCTATTTCCAAATTTAAAAACTATAAACAACATGAACAACTTCAACGCTACCAAAATTGTTTGCACCTGTTCTGAATGCATCAAACACCCCAATGGATATAGAATGCTTGCAAAGAGAACTGTAAGAGGCCATGTACTTATCGACAGAGTTAGAAACAGAGGTTTTTTTTTTATTTTTCAACAGAAATACAGCCGTGCTAATGTTAAAAAAAAACAGAATCAAGAAGAGCAAATGAAACTAATGACCACGAGGAGGAAACCATTGAATACTCTTCAGCAATTCCTGAACCAGAAAGTGAAGGTATATTATTAGTCAACAAAGCATTTTATATAAGAAAGTTTTTATTCATTGAATTCTATTTTGCAATCTGGTAGATGGAATGAGCATTGACGAAGAGGAAAGAATGAGTGATGAACAGCAGCTTCGTCACATTTTGCTGTTGTTCATTGTGCTTTTTCAAGCAAAGCACCTCTCGGTGAAAGCCGGTGAAGACTTGTTGGCCTTTCTTTCCTTCTTTGTTCGTACTCGTGGCCATGGCATGGAGATTCCTACAAAGATCTCCACTGCTCGTAACATGGTCAATTATTCCTCTGCCAGTAGTGGTGTCTCCCGTTTTCTTGTCTGCTCTCTTTGTAGAAGTGTTTACGACACAGGAAGTTTGCATACCCGGCAATGCCCTTTTATTAGGTTTGCGAACAATCCTCACAGACAAGAGCACCCATGCGGCAATTCACTTTTTATTGGTAGCAGCCTCAAGCCTGTCCTCGAGTTTCCGTACAACTCAATTGTCGAAACGTTGAAGAAGTTCTTTGTTCGTCCAACATTCGAAACAGAAATCGAAGAATGGAGACATCGGCATGTGGAAGAAGGCGTGTTTTACGATATTTACGATGGTAGAGTGTGGAACAGTCTTGTTGATTCGGCTGGAGAACCATTCGTAAATAGAAGTCGATCATTAATGGTTTCATTGAACGTTGATTGGTTTCAACCTAGTGATGGTATGCACTACTCTTGTGGTGGTGTATATCTCACAATCAACAACCTTCCAAGGAGTTCCAGGATGAAGGTTTCCAACATCATCCTGGTTGGTATGATTCCT
>NW_027137833.1:763648-782031 GCF_000149305.1 Rhizopus delemar RA 99-880
CATTAAGACTGCCTCCATATACAAACGAGCCTTACCAGCATTTTTGCGTCAAGAGGTCTCTCGCTCCTTGTTGAACCTAGGAAGAGATCAGCAAGATTCTGTCGCAAAAGTCGCTGCCAAGGCCAGAGTGGTACTGTCATCCAACTTGTGTTCCGAGGTCAGCCCATCACCTCGTCAAGACTCCGTCTCCGTCAAGTCTTCATCTTTGTCTCTCTCTGCAAATGGAACAGAGGCATCTAAGTACAACCCTAGGAACTCACATTTGTTGAGCAACTTACAGGGTATAACTAAGAAGTCCTCTCCCCCTGGCAACAACAAAAACAAATTTCATTGCGCCATCCATGGTCTGGCCAACCATCCTACAGACAAGTGCAACAAGTACAAGAATTTGTTGAGCCAAAGCTCTTCATCGGTGAGCCCTTCCCCCACTATCACCAATTCACCAGTGTCTTTTGTCTCTGCTGCCAAGAATTGTTATCGTTGCTTGGGTAATGTCCCTTGGTCAAAAGAGCACGCTGTTCGCTGTCCTCGTGACAAGCCCCATTATGGTCCGAGTAAAGCCATTCGTTCTGCTCGCTTGGTTACTTCAAGTTCTAATGGTAGCAAGCTCAACCTCACCATCACTCCTCAAGCTAGGCCACAACAGGCATCTTCTAAGGTGTCTAGTGGTGATAGCAACTTGATGGACGTAGATGACGAGGGCTATCCAGTCAACTATGATTGTAAGAAATTAACAAAACAGAATGAAGTATTTAAAAGTACTAACCATTCTTTAATTGTACCTATCACAATAGAGAACGTGAACACTATGGCCCTGGTTGATAGTGGTTCCTCCTTTAGCACGATAGACATCAATTTTGTTAATAAATATAATATTGCAATTGATAGAAATGTATCTGGTTCCGTTATACTTGCTACAAGTGATAATGTTAGTAAACGTTTCGGTACAACCAAATTTCCATTAAGTGTTATTTACGGTGATAATGATAATAATCTTATTCATACATCCCATTCTTTTGAAGTCCTTCCTCTTTCCTTGGATACTGAAGTTGTAATAGGATTAGATCTAATGCACAAGTTGAACATTCTTGTTACCAACTTAGCCATCAGACATCCTAATCTTGCACCAGTTATTGACAAAGAGATTACGGATGATACACCTGAACCTAACAAAGCTCCTTACGGTACACGTGAGCAACAAGTTCATTTCCATAATGCTATTAAACCATTTGTTGATCAAAATGCCTTAATACCAAAGAATTCATTCTGTACTGTACCCGAGTCAGTTATACGTTTAGATACTGTTAAAGGAAAAACCGCTTACCGTGCACCATATCGTACTCCTTTTAAATTACTACCAATCATGCGTGAATGTATTGACACTTGGTTAAAGGATGAAGTTATTGAACGTACATCACCTAATTCGGATTGGAATTCTCCTTTAACATTGGCACCTAAGAAAGACTTGCTTGGTAATCTCACAGGACATCGACCCTGTCTCGATCCTCGCTTGTTAAATTCTATTCTCGTGTCAAACGATAGACATCCTATTCCAAAGATTGAAGAGATTTTCGATCAATTACAAGGATCAACTATCTTTACCACTCTTGATCTTCGACAAGCATTTCATCGATTCCAAATCTACGAACCTGATCGTGTTAAGACCACATTCACTTTTGAAGGTCAACAATACCAATTTAGAGGTTGTCCATTTGGATTGAAACATATTGCTTCCCGTTATCAGCGAGTGATTAATATAGTGTTACGTGATTTACCTTATGCACAGGCTTTTGTTGATGATATCATCATATTTTCCAAGTCTTATGAGGAACACATCACACATGTGCAAAACATAATTCAGAGATTAACTAAAGTGAACTTGATCCTTAACCCAGACAAATGTCATTTTGCGCAGTCTACTGTTTACTTGCTTGGTTTCTGTGTTGATGCCAAAGGGTCTCGACTCGATCCTCGTAAAGTTACAAACGCTTTGACTTGGCCTAGACCTTCATCTGGAAAAGAGATTCAACGCTTTTTAGGACTGGTAAATTATTTTAGAAAATACTTGCCAAATATTTCTGAAGTCACTGCGCCTTTGGACAAATTACGTTTCGAAGGTAAACTTGATAAACTTTGGACATCTGAACAAGAAAGTGCTTTTGAAAAGATCAAGTCATTATTGTCTTCTGCGCCACTTCTTCATCATCCAGATTTAGAACAACCTTTTTACGTTGCTACTGATGCTAGTAACTATTCAATTGGTGCTGTTCTTTACCAAGTTATCAAAAATGAGACCCGATATATCGGTTTCATGGCACGCTCACTTTCTACATCTGAAAAGAATTATTCCACCACTAAACGTGAGCTATTAGCAGTGATATTTGCACTAAAGAAGTTTCATCCATTTTTGTGGGGTAATCCATTCACCTTATACACTGATCACAAGGCCTTGACTTATCTCCACACTCAGCCTGTAGCTAACGCTATGATGATCAATTGGCTGGATACTATACTGGATTATAACTTCAAAATCATCCATCGACCTGGTATTCAAAATATTCTGCCAGATGCTTTGTCGCGTCTTTTTGAACCTGAAAAAACGCTGGAGGGGGATAATAAAACCATCAAAACAATTGTCACTTCCCAAATTATCAATTCTAACGGATCAATTCTTACATCCAGAATGATGATGCCTGCTGACTTGATGACCCCAGCACCAGAAGACAGACACAAGCTACTCATGGATACACATTTAGAAGGACACCGTGGAGCTCAAGCAATCGTAACAGCTTTACATAGTGATGGTATTCACTGGACAAAGCTCAAGGAAGATGCGCTTGAAATAATACGTAGTTGTCCTGATTGCCAAAAATTCAATATCGCAAAACACGGATATAATCCCTTGACCTCAATCTATGCTGATGCACCTTGGGATCACATCTGTATCGATACAGCCGGACCTTTCCCTACTTCAGTACAAGGTAATCAATACATCCTTCTGGTAGTGGACGTCTTCACACGATATTGTGTACTCAAAGCCTTGCCCGATAAATCCTCTCTCACTATTGCACTTGCATTAAGGAGTATCTTAACGCTCTTTGGTCGACCAAAAATTATCCAAAGTGATAATGGTACTGAGTATGTCAATGAAATCGTAAGACTGTATGTTGAATCATCCGGTATTGATCATCGTCTCATATCAGCTTATCATCCCCGAGCTAACGGTATAGTCGAACGATGGGTTGGCAAAGCAAAAAAATATTTTGCACAAAAGATTACAAGGCAGAACTGAGGATGGGGACTTGTATGTTGACAGTACACAAGAAGCCCTCAACAATACACATACAGCTTTACACGGCACACGACCTTTCTCATTGATGTTCGCAAGACGTCCCAATGAAAACAAGGATTATAATAACGTGCTGGACAAAACTAAATCGCCTGAAACAATGAAACAGTTAGAAACTAGAATCAACGAGTTTAATGACACTGTCTTACCTGCCATTCGTGAAAAAATAAAAACTTCACAAACTGCTTCTCGAGACAAGTTCAACCAAACTCACAGAATTCTAACCGATATCCCCACTGGTAGTCAAGTCACGCTCAAGAATGTAAACCGTGTTGCAAAAAGTGATCCCCTCTACGTTGGTAATTATACTGTCAAAAGAAAAACTCAAGGTGGTTCATACGTGTTGGTTGATGCAACTGGAGCACTCTTACCAAGAGATGTACCTCCATCGCAAATAAAGGCTATTTCCCAGGAAGTATCCTTATCCAATACTGATCAATCTGAATCATACGATGTTGAGGCAGTTTTACACCATAAGGGATCACCGGGTAATTACTTATATAAAGTTCGATGGAAAGGTTATGGAGAAGAAGATGACACTTGGGAACCGGCTAGTCATTTCCATGATTACAGACCGATCCAAAAGTATTGGTCACGTATAAGTGAACAAGAACCAGCGCGCGAGGTTCAACTTGTTCCTAAAAAAGATACAACCAAGAAAAGAAAAAATGTGCATCGCAATGTAACTAACTCTAAAAGAAACAGACGTTAACACATTGACCTTCTTCCACCCAACTTTCATTAACTATACATATATGTTACCAGCAAATAACGCAATTATAAAATATTTACAAGGATAGTAAAAAATGGAATTTTTTCTCATGCCTTAATATTTTTCAATTTGCACGTTTGTACGCAGTCACATTTACAGACAAACATCACTTTAGCAATAAATTCCTGTTTAGGGTTTATTATCGCCTAAATGCTTTGTTCCATTCTTGAACACTATACTTTATATGTTTATATAAAGAGCCACTATACGTTATATGACTTCACCCTACCAAGCACCTATTTCTTACAACAAATAGAGCTCATCTTGACATCTCAAACCTCATTTTGACATTCAGTTAAACAAACATCTTTTTACTTGCCACATTAATTCCAGAAAAGATAATTACAACCTGGAAGGGGGCAATGTCATGTTTTGACATGTCAATAAGATAACAGTCTTATCATTCTAAGCTAAATCTTTACAAATGAGTTTGAATAAGAATAGATCCTGATAATTACCAACTGCCCTGAACAGCCAAGTTTCACTTTCATCTCAACAGTTGATTATTTACATCAGTTTATAAAATTTTTCTTATACATGTCAAATCATATCGGTCGTAACTATCTCTTGTCATTTAATCTCAGGTCTTGCTCAAACTAATATAAATAGCCTTGGAATCTTTCTTTAATAAAAGTAATTCGACTTTAGAACTATTGTTCGGTCTCGTTAATTCTTCTTTGTCTATTTTAAATACTTAAAACACTTCACTGTGAGCACTTATCTCTTGATGTATCGGCGTGTTGACTCTGCCACAATACTCGGTCTACCTCCTCTTTTACGTATTCTATCGTGTATCCACTTATTTGCATACCTGTTGATGGTATTTCTATGCACTTCAACCCGTTTCCCAATGACTGCAGGGTCAACACTGTTCTCTAATAATGTTTTGATACTGTTTTGAATATCGGATGGAAGCTTTTTGGGCATTACTGATGATGGATGGATACTGACGATGTATGATGGGTTTGGGTAAAGTAGGAAAGAAAAAAAAGAAAACAATTGCAAAAAAAATTATTTTGGGGTCCCCAGTGTGACTAGGCATAGAGAAAATTAGATTAAATCCGCCAGAATTGTCTCAGTCCGGACATATGATACCAAATACCTTTTCATTTTAAAAGTCGAAAAACTGCACCAACCGACCTCCTCTTTTTG
The DNA here is from genome assembly GCF_000149305.1 of Rhizopus delemar RA 99-880. Taxonomy (NCBI): domain Eukaryota; kingdom Fungi; phylum Mucoromycota; class Mucoromycetes; order Mucorales; family Rhizopodaceae; genus Rhizopus; species Rhizopus delemar. The sequence goes on from NW_027137833.1 coordinate 768,922, forward strand.
CTGAGTGCTCTTTGGATCAATACTCCGTATCTGACCTTGAAACTTTTGTTAATAGATAGTAACAGTAGTAACTCTTTTTGTTCCAAGTTTCGTAATGTTTACTTTTGAACTGACAGAGCTATACTCGTATTTCAGAAAAACTGAGTTGCGTTGGTGCAATTTTTTGACCCACTGTATGTTTGAAATAATGAATTTTAATACGACCCAACCGGTTGCCATCACAATTTTTCTCTCTTTTGACGTGATTAGAATGCTAGCTGTATTTAAGAGTGCTTACAATTCCTTTATTTTAAATTTTATATTCCCTTGTTTAAATTATTTCTCTTTTTTACCCTCTCGTCAATTGCATGCATAAATCACTGTCAGAGGAGAAAGTAAACGATCTCAAACAGACATTAACCGGATCCACATCAAAGTATGATATTGCTAAGGAGACTGGATTACATGAATCAACTGTTAGTAGATACTTTATAACGTTGTTTTCAAGTAGGACAGTGAGCACAAGTGATAGACCTGCAGTAGTCTCCAAAGTGACGAAGCGGTTAATCAAAAGAAAAGTCATGCAAAGGGTTTTAAAGACTTCCAAAGAGGTATACCGGGAGCCAGTTGGATTTGGCTATGTTTTAATCGTAAGATTAAATAAAAAAATTAAACAAAAAAACAATAGCAGCAATATAAAATTAAAATCCTTCTTTATTGCAGATTTCTTTATATTGCAAAAGAGCCCCGTTTAATGGATAAAAAGTTGGCATCTATTTATATTCTTTGTGAGCGTAGATATAAAAGATATAGACTCGGTAACGATGTCGTGCTGAAGAACCAATGATTAAGCTAAAGCTTGTCGATGTTCTAATATATGCATCTGAAGTTGAACAATAGAAATAATAACCAGTCAATTAACTTTGATCTAATTACTTTTAGGGTTGACAATTGATTAAACTCGCTAGGATGACAAATACTGATCTTATTGTTCTAAATTTGGAAAAGTGTGGAATTGTTCAATCATAGTTTAATCTTTGTGTATCGTTATTTATTTTAATACAACTGATATCTTATAGAAAATAACTATGTTTACAACATTATCCTCCCCCAGACTTGACAATAGTCAGGTCGGCATTCATGCAGATACTAAATGTTATTTTCTTATTGGTTAATTTATGTATCTTGATGCTCAGCAAGTTTATGAAGTCAGCGGCCGCTCTGCTACATGAACTTTTTTTTTTTTTTTTAGTTTCTATTGTTTCTTATTCTTTTACTTTTTCTAAGGACTGTGCTATCTTGTACCATGTCCTTTCTTTTATGGTTCTTGTTTTCTTCAGTCACATTAGGTCTAGCAGAAGTCTTTTTAGTGTAGTCTTTTTCATTAGCTATCATCTTTTGCTTTCGTGCTTGCTCTAATTCCTTCAACTCTTTTCTCTTAAGCCAATATTTATCAATGGGTACTGTGCTGGAGAAGGATGATGTTTTTTCCCACGTATTCTCTCTTTCACCATAACCAGCCCATTTTACAAGGTATTCTCTTTGTCCTGGACCGCCTCTGTGATCTCTAATATCCTCAACTTCATAGTATGTATCTTCTATAGCTGTTTCGTCAATAGAGACTACCTTGAGTTCTGATGGGACATATTCACGATGTAACAGTTCATTTTGCTCATCTTTTAAGACATAGGAACCACCTTGAGTTTTTCGAACGACAATGTAAGGCCCTTCATAAAGAGGTGACAGCTTACTAGTCCGTCCTGGTAATCTAACCATAACTGCAGTATCCTTCGGAAGATCTATGATCATATTTTTGTCATTGAACCTCTTGCTTGCTTCCTCTATGATCTTCTGTGTTCTTTCACGAATGGCAGGAAACACAATCTAGTACATGCGATCAGTTCTCTCAATTAGCTCTTGTTCTGTAACAGGTCTATTAGGAATCTTATCAGCTATACTCTGATCACCGTAATCCTCAAAGCTATTAAGTCTTCGAGCAAACATCAAGGAAAATGGAGCACTCTTTGAACGGTGTCTTATTTTATAATTCGACGCTAGTTGGACAATTGGTAATACATCATCCCAATCATTGCTGTTAGAATTAACCATTTTTCTTATAGTGTTTAATGTCGTCTTTACAGCGCTCTCGCTCACGCCATTACCTCGACTGTGAAAGGCTGTACTGTATCTGCGATCTATTCCTAGGTGCTTGGATAATGAGTGCATGAGGCTATTCTTAAACTCTCTGCCGTTATCACTTTGAATGATTTTAGGTATGCCATAGTCACCAAAGATTTTTATTAATTCTTTTGCTACAGTGTCACTTTGTTTATTTTTTAATGGACGCAGTATGATGTACCTGGTACATACATCTATCATCACAAGGACATAGACATTTTCATTTGCCGTAACAGGTAAAGGTCCTAACAGATCAATTCCAATATGGTCAAATGGTAGATATGCAAGAATATTCTTTAAAGGATGATAACCTTTCTTGCTTATATTGTGTCTCTGGCATTCAATACATGATTTGATTGTCTCAGTAGCATCTTTATAAATATTATTCCAATGAAGTCCTTGTGAATGTAACTGCTCCACAATACTCGTACTACCGAAGTGTCCGAAGGTATGAGCATCTTCAAGTAGACGTGCTCTCTTCTCAGGTGGAGGAGTCATATAGTCAGTTGTGGGATTATTAGCAAACTTTTTATTTTTTATTTTCACAGCTAGCACATTTAGTTTCTTGTCCTGACTATAGATCAAGTTGTGTCTCTTTGCTGTAGAGTTTGTCTGTCTTTTAACTTTTATTTTATTTTGATTTTTATTTTTAATTTCCTTTTTTTCTTTTTTATTTTCTTTTTGCGCAGCATCACCCCCTCCCAGCATGAACTCATTATTCAAGCAAGGTTCATAAAGTCTAGAAAGTAAGTCTGGTAATTGATTGAGAATTCCTTGTATGTGAATTACATCAAAGTTGAAATCTAGTAAAGTTTCTAACCAGCCTATCATCATAGGGTTTGCTTGTTCTTGGGTATGTAAATACATTAAAGCCTTATGGTCAGTACGTAATTCAAATTTATTTCCCCATAAAAACTCACGATATTTTTCTAGTGCAAACACTACCGCGTACAGTTCACGTTTAGTTGTATTCCACTTACGTTGAGAGGGTGACAAAGATTTGGATGCAAATGCAATGTGTAAAGTTCTATTCAGCTCATCTCTTTGGGTCAATACTGCACCAACACCATATTGTGAGGCATCAGTAGCCACGTAGAATTTCTTTGACAAGTCTGGAGTGTGCAACAGTGTCTTTGACTTTAGAATCTCTTTTAAAGCAATGAATGCATCAGTGTGTTCTTGGGTCCAGTTGTTTTGTACATCAAGATCATTACGAAGTCTGTCGATAGGTGCAGCTACACGAGAGATTAAAGGTATAAAGTCTCTCATATATGATACAATGCCCATTAATCGCATCACTTCTTTTTTATTGCGTGGTATAGGCCAACTATCGATGTTTGTTAGGCGGCGTGGATCTACTTTGATGATACCACCACTCTCAACTACAAATCCTAAAAGATAAATTGATCGTTGATACCAACTGCACTTCTTTACATTGATTTTTAGGTTGACGGAAGTTAATCGTTCAATCACCTTTTTTACATTTGAAGCATGATTATCAGCTGTTCCTTTGATTACACAGTCATCAACATAGGTCTCAATGAAATCCATATCTGCAAAGAGTATTTTCATCACTTTACAGAATATTGCAGTAACTGTTTTTAGACCGAAACAACATCCTTGAAAGGTATATGTTCGATTCTTAAATTGGAAGGAGAGTTTGTGTTGATCTTTAGGGGCTACAAGGAAACTATTGTATGCATTTTTCAAGTCAATCTTAGTGAATACTTCACCACCAGCTAAGTTATCAAATATGCTTCTTATTTTTGGAACAGGATAAACGACATCAGGGATTAGTTTGTTGATACCACGAACATCTAAACATACTCTGTGGCTCGTTATCTCATTGTTCTCATCTTTCTTTGGTACCATTAATAAAGGACTGTTAAAGGATGTGTTAGCGCGGTTCTCTTTAATGATACCTGCTTTTAACCATTCATTTATTTGCTCTTCTAATTCAGGCATTTGTCGGTGAGCAATCGGATATTGTCTCTTAAAGGACTTCGCTCCCTTTTCCATTGGTAATTCTACTACAGATTCTGGTACTGTGCAGAAAGATCCAGCAGGAATATTTTGATTGTCATCAATTGCATTCTGGATATAAGCCATGAATTGCTTTTGTTGATCTTCGGTACCATAGGGTGAGTTGTTAGGTTCAATCTCATTATTAGCATCAAAATTCATATTTAGAAATTGTGCGTCTTCTTTTAATCTATTTGAATAATCATCTTCATTACCTGGATACTTGTATGCTACTCCAGTGAGGCCGATATTCATCTTTCCAAGAACATCAGTTCCAAGCAAGACATCAAATTCTTGTGTCATTGTCTCATTAAAATTTACAACTTCAAAAGAATGTTTAAAAGAGATGTTATTCATATAAGTAAAAGTGAGAGGATCGGTTTGTCCAATTCGTTTACAATTATTATCTGAAGACAAAAAATTTAAAGAACCATTTACAGGATTCACTTTGTTAATATTCAATTTATTATTTAAACAAATTTTTGATATGCAAGTGATATCACTGCCAGTGTCTATCTTGCCAATTAATTTCTTGCCCTCTATTAATATAGGAGTCAAAAGTTTAAAAGGATTAGTATCTTCATCTTCAGTTATTTTATTTCATAATGCCTTACAGTCATATGAATTATTTTCAGCTTCTGTCATATCATGATCATTTTCAATTTCATCATTTACAGTACGAACAATGGCATAAATCGACTTGTCCGAATCTCTTGGTCTATTTGGATCGACATGAAGTTTTCTTTTATAATCTGCGTATTCTTGACATTGATGGCCATGAGACCAACTTCTACCACAATATCGACAGGGTTTACTTGTGCTTGCTTTTTGAGGAAAATTTTTATTGCCATAATACTTATTTTTTATGGTCGACGCAGCATCATTTTTCTTGTTTGCTTTGCTAAAGCAATCATCTTCATTGTGATTTGCATTAGCACCACCATGTTTTGAACAAAAGAAAGCACCAGACGAACCATGACCTTTGTTTCTTTTTTGACTACCGAAAGGACTAGTACTTGTGTGGATTCTTTTGCTACCACTGGTGACATTGGCATAGGATGCTCCTGAATAGGTTCTCGGGTCATCTCCTAGCAAATTTCTTGCTATTTCAGCTGCTCTCTCCACAGTCCATGGTATATTCTTATTTTCTTTTAAAACAAAAGCTGTCTTACACTTCTCAAGAACAGGTTCAGAGAATGATGCCTTAAATCTAGCAGCTACCATTGGATCATTTTTATTTGCCCCAGCCTCAATACAAGTGCTTAAAAATCGGGTCATATACGAGGATACAGATTCATGTTTATTCATTGTCATGGTAAATAGTCGATGCATAGCATCTGTTCTAGCGTTGTCAGTCAAGAATTTGTTCGTAAAGACAATTCTAGCTGCATTCCATGTGTCACATCTCTTTAGGTCTTTTTCAATCCAATCATCATGGTCGAAAGCCAAAGAAACAGGGAGATACCGGCGCCAAACCTCTTGAATATCCAAGGCAGCAGAATAAATTACCTTTTCGAAGGACCGCAAAAAGTGTTCGACTGACTCGTAACATTTCTCACCAGGAAATGGGACATCAGGCCAAGAAGAGAGTTGAAATTTGGGTATATCATTTTGGGTTAACCGCAAACCAATTTCCTTCTTGACAGGAGTAGATATAGTAGGAACCAATTTCCCAGAGAGGGCAAGCAACTGTGCACCATATTTACGCATTTTTTGGAACGCCACGTCTGCTTGATCTTCTTCACCAGCCATTATATGTTTTTGATATAAGCGAGCATATTCTTCCTTTTTATATCGTATGAGTTTTGAAACTTCAGCATCAATGTCATCATGATTATTGATTTCTTCATGCGCATTGGCATTAATTGTTGGGGTTATTTCAGAGCCATCTTCAGTAAGAGAAGGGTCTTGACTTTCTTGTTCGATCTCCATATCAGATGGATCATGCTCCATGGGTCGATCGTCTTGTTTAGGATTTTCCATAGCAGTTTACCAGGGTAAGAACCAGAAGGATGATTAATTTTAAAAAATGTTTTAATCGTAAGATTAAATAAAAAATTAAACAAAAAAACAATAGCAGCAATATAAAATTAAAATCCTTCTTTATTGCAGATTTCTTTCTATTGCAAAAGAGCCCCGTTTAATGGATAAAAAGTTGGCATCTATTTATATTCTTTGTGAGCGTAGATATAAAAAATATAGACTCGGTAACGATGTCGTGCTGAAGAACCAATGATTAAGCTAAAGCTTGTCGATGTTCTAATATATGCATCTGAAGTTGAACAATAGAAATAATAACCAGTCAATTAACTTTGATCTAATTACTTTTGGGGGTTGACAATTGATTAGACTCGCTAGGATGACAAATACTGATCTTATTGTTCTAAATTTGGAAAAGTGTGGAATTGTTCAATCATAGTTTAATCTTTTGTGTATCGTTATTTATTTTAATACAACTGATATCTTATAGAAAATAACTATGTTTACAACAACTACAACTTGTTTTAAAAGAAAAGGGCGGTGAGATTAATTATTAGCTAATAAAATAAAAAATGTTGACAAAAACCAAAAAAATTGTTCATTTTGATTTTGATTTTTGATTGGATATTTTCCAGCATTTACGCATAGCACGTGATATGCTTACAGTGTAGTAAATAGCTGAGAAGCAGTGTTTCATAATGGTTTGTGCTGGGCGCTGATTGGGGATTATGCGAAGCAGATTCAGTACGAAATGTGTAAAAGGCGGTTCAAAATGAACAATTTTTTGAGGTAGTGTATGTAGTAACCAAGAGAGCTATATTAACGATTGGCCAGCTCAGAGCCCGGACTTAAATTCAATCGAGCACGTACGGCATCAATTGAAGTTGAAGCTCAAATATTACGAACGTAGAGCAAAGAACACGGATGTGCTTCGGGAACGAGTTGATGAAATATGAGTTGACTTCAATAAATAACTTTGCGAAATCATGTAGATAGCATTTCGGAAAGAACTCAAGAGATTATTAATAGAAAAGGAGGACCAACTAAATAATAATAAATAAGTTTGTTCTGTGAAAATTTTCAAATTGCGCGCTCCTTACTTCCTTCAATACTTATCCAATAGGGCTTAAACTCTTTCAAACTTTTCACGACATGTAGGAAATTTACTATGTGGGAACAGAGGCAGTTTGTACCATTGTAACAGGATGTGCGCTACAAAAACCGAGAAAAATGGATTCCTTGCAGCATTTTTTTGACCTACTGTATGTGATTCTATAATGTAAGTGAAAAAAAAAAGAAAAAAAAAAGAAATAAAGTTATTAAATTGTATTTGCTAATTGATACTTTAATTTTAGACTTACACTACACTGCTTTTTGATCCTGTTGATCTCAGCCATATCAACATACTGCTGCCCTTGCTGTGGCTGTTGAACTGGATGCTGCTGTTGCTGCTGCTGCTGCTGCAGTTGTTGCTGTTGCCACATTTGAGCAAAAAAGTGGATTTGGGCAGCCATCATCTCTGGTGTGAGACCAGAGGCTGCTCCAATAGCCTCTGCACCAGTATGGCTGCCAAAGCTTGCAACAGGAGCAGACACAGGGACAGGAGCGGACACGGGAACAGGAAAAGGAACAGAAGCAGAAGCAGTAGCGGAAACAGGAGCAGGAGCGTGTAATAGACGAAGATAAAAAGAAATAAAAAAGCACCAAAACGATAATTACTTTGAGATACTTTTTATTCTTGATTATATCCAAGTTAAAAGTTATCTTTTTTCAATCAGGATTTAGGTGGAATATTTATATTCTTTTGAATGATAATTCATGGGGACGATTGAGTTAAATCAATTGGTTCTTTCTTGATGTTTCATTCTGGATTGGGGCATTGTCATCATATCTTGTTCCATGGAATCTTATCTTGTATAATTATATTATAAATCGTTGTTCTAAGCTACTAGTGTTGCATTTATAAATAGTCATCCATGGAATCGTTGTTTAAGACGGCACTTGTATTTTGTTCCTGAATGGTTATTGGGTTTGAGTAAACTCGGTTACTAAATAAGTACAGAAAGACTGAAACCTAATAATGGAGACAACAGGAGCTATTAAGGCACCAATCGGATTATCGATAGGATTATTTCTCAATCATTCGTTTAGATCAATAAAGTTACTATGCAAGAAAAACAATATTCTATTCTGACATACATAGTCTCAATGCAACTTAATACATTGGATCATAAAAGAGATTATGCAAAGACTCATTACTATAACAAGTTAGTATTATATATGTAAGACATTTATTACTCTTTATGATATACAGTGGGTCAAAAAACTGCACCAACGCAACTCAGTTTTTCTGAAATACGAGTATAGCTCTGTCAGTTCAAAAGTAAACATTACGAAACTTGGAACAAAAAGAGTTACTACTGTTACTATCTATTAACAAAAGTTTCAAGGTCAGATACGGAGTATTGATCCAAAGAGCACTCAGCAAAAAGAGGAGGTCGGTTGGTGCAGTTTTTCGACTTTTAAAATGAAAAGGTATTTGGTATCATATGTCCGGACTGAGACAATTCTGGCGGATTTAATCTAATTTTCTCTATGCCTAGTCACACTGGGGACCCCAAAATAATTTTTTTTGCAATTGTTTTCTTTTTTTTCTTTCCTACTTTACCCAAACCCATCATACATCGTCAGTATCCATCCATCATCAGTAATGCCCAAAAAGCTTCCATCCGATATTCAAAACAGTATCAAAACATTATTAGAGAACAGTGTTGACCCTGCAGTCATTGGGAAACGGGTTGAAGTGCATAGAAATACCATCAACAGGTATGCAAATAAGTGGATACACGATAGAATACGTAAAAGAGGAGGTAGACCGAGTATTGTGGCAGAGTCAACACGCCGATACATCAAGAGATAAGTGCTCACAGGTTGTTTGAAGACTGCCAAGAATGTGCATATGAAGTTGGGGGAGCTTGGACACCCTATGTCGTATCAATTGGCAATCAATGTCTTACATTCAGTTGTAATTTATGCTGAGATCAAAAAGAAGAAGCCATTATTGACTGAAAAGCACAAGAAGGCTCGATTAGCATGGTCAAAAAAGCATCAATATTGGACAGTACATGATTGGCGACGTGTCGTCTTTTCTGGTGAGACGAAAATCAACATTTGGGGCTCTGATGGTGGCAAGTATTACTGTAAAAGAAAATGTGATCGTTTACAGCCTCACCATATCGACGTTACTGTGAAGCATGGAGGCGGTGGTCTCACGTTATGGGCTTGTATAACCAGCGAAGGACCTGGATACGCATGTCAGATCTATAATGATACAGTTGTTGGAATAATTGTTCGAATATTTTGCAATTTTATACATTTTGCTTTGTATCTCTGCAGTCAGATAAGATAGAGCTACGTACAATACCTCATTAGAAAGCTACAGCTGTCGGATATAGCATATAAAAAGCTAAGGTTACGGAATTACTTCCATATATAGTAAGATCAAATTGCGTCAAGCATATGCATTCGAACAATTTTTCCAACTCAATGCATTCTATAATGATGATATCGTTGTCGCTACTGACATCACAAATACAGCATTACTGAATGATGTAATAATAAAACAACGCTTTTGCTTTTAGTCAGAGCTTAAGGTACAGTGGCTACCAAAACCGTTCGCACAAAACGTATTTTTTCCTTTCTGAATCTTTTGTGACCTATTGCGCATAAAAGATACCATATCTAATACATATTTCCTAAGAGTACAAACTCTTGGCTTTCTGATGAAGTATAAAATGTCACCCTATGCGCACCCTAACTCGTACTACGGAGAATCAAAACTCAAAGGCACATTCGAACGGTTTTGGGGCCACATATTTTAAAAGCGAAATGAATTAAAATAAGTTTATTTAATATCCAGTATACAAGCCATCAGCCTCAATAACTGCACGACATCGATCGGGCATACTTTTAATAAACCTTTGGCATTCTTCAGCCGTGATTTGGTACCAAGTGTGTCCTATACGATCCCATAGCTCATGTATACCACATGGAGGGCAGTCATAATTTTTAAACAGCCGTCTTTTAAGTAATTGCCACATGTTTTCAATTGGGTTCAAGTCCGGTGATTGTGGTGGCCATTTCATTACATAAAACTCTTGCTCATTTAGCCATTTTGATACGACTTTAGCTGTATGTTTGGGGTCGTTGTCCTGCATAAAGATAAATTTACTCGTAGATTTTCCACTTTCTTCCATATACCAGGCCAAAGACTTCATCAAGTCATCTTGTAAAACCTCCAAATAAACGTCCTTTGTCATGTTCTTGCCCACATCCACAATATAGCCTGGACCGTACCAGCTAATGCAGCTCCATACCATTATAGAGCCTCCTCCATGCTTCACTGTCTCACAAACCTGATGCTTTTTTAACGGTTGGCCTGGCACTTTCCATGCATAAGACTTCCCGTCGGACCCAAAACGGTTGACTTTGGTTTCGTCAGACCATATGACGTTCATCCAATCGTTTACTGTCCAGTCAATGTGCTGACGAGCCCATTGGAGCCTCTTCTTTCTATTTCTTTCATTAATTAAAGGTTTCTTTGGCCTGACAAATGAGACCAAACCAGCATCTCTTAACGCTCTACGTACAGTATTTACAGAAACTGACTTGCCCAAGTTCTGCTCTAACGACTGCTGTGCTTGTACAGCATTTTCGAGACCATCTACTGTTACAGCACGAACGAGATGCTGCTGTTCCCGCTTAGTGAGCGCTTTTGGCCTACCACCTTTGTCAATTCGAGCAGGCAAGCCTAACTCCAAACGAATTTTATGAACAGTAGAGGATGATACTTTGACTAAATTTGCAATTTTATGATAAGAAAAACCTTGACGAAGGTAAAACTCGATAGTGTTCTTGCGATCTTCTGTTAATGGTTGCATGTTGGGTAATTACTTGGTAGATGTCGAGATGTCGAAATGAGAATGTGCGAATGACAAAGAAAAAAGGCAAAAAAATAATGCGCAGTGGTGAATTAGTAAGCAGCGAAAGTTCTGGAAGAATTGGAGGGTGCAGTGACTGCGTTTATCGCAATCGAAGAATTCCTCAAGCGTGGCCCCAAAACTGTTCGAATGTGCCTTTGAGTTTTGATTCTCCGTAGTACGAGTTAGGGTGCGCATAGGGTGACATTTTATACTTCATCAGAAAGCCAAGAGTTTGTACTCTTAGGAAATATGTATTAGATATGGTATCTTTTATGCGCAATAGGTCACAAAAGATTCAGAAAGGAAAAAATACGTTTTGTGCGAACGGTTTTGGTAGCCACTGTACCTTAAGCTCTGACTAAAAGCAAAAGCGTTGTTTTATTATTACATCATTCAGTAATGCTGTATTTGTGATGTCAGTAGCGACAACGATATCATCATTATAGAATGCATTGAGTTGGAAAAATTGTTCGAATGCATATGCTTGACGCAATTTGATCTTACTATATATGGAAGTAATTCCGTAACCTTAGCTTTTTATATGCTATATCCGACAGCTGTAGCTTTCTAATGAGGTATTGTACGTAGCTCTATCTTATCTGACTGCAGAGATACAAAGCAAAATGTATAAAATTGCAAAATATTCGAACAATTATTCCAACAACTGTACCATGAATTCAGAGTTATACCAAGAAATCCTTAGTACAAGTCTAAAAGACACTATGGAGTACTATGATCTGAACTGGGAAACGTCGGTATTTCAGCATGACAATGATCATAGACATCGATCAAAGTTTACAACACAATGGATGACGGATAGTGGCATGATTTATTTTGACGATTGACCATCACAAGGTCCAGATCATAATCCTATTGAACATATATGGCATCACTTGAAGTTAAAGCTGAGCATGTATGATAATAGGGCGACCAGCATCCATGAATTGTGGCAAAGAATCGAAAATGAATGGAATTCGTTTACTAAGGAACAATGCATCAAATATATACACAGTATGCCAGACAGAATGCAAGCAGTCTTAGCAAAGAAGGGTGGATCCACTAATATTAAAAAAGTCAAAAAACTGCACCAACCGACCTCCTCTTTTTGCTGAGTGCTCTTTAAATCAATACTCCGCATCTGACCTTGAAACTTTTGTCAATAAATAGTAACAGTAGTAACTCGTTTTGTTCCAAGTTTCGTAATGTTTACTTTTAAACTGACAGAGCTATACTGGTATTTCCGAAAAACTGAGTTGCGTTGGTGCAGTTTTTTGACCCACTGTATATATATATGTTGTAATTTTCTTTAATATATTGCTTGTTTGCGGGTTTAGGCTTTTAAGTATGTAAGTTTTGTCGATAGTGACCACCAGATCTTGTTAATAGTAGATCAAACTTGTTAGAATAGGTTAAACTCTTGAGGTTTAGGAATAGGTTTACAATGAAGATTATTGACTTCAAGGGACTTCAGTATTTAAAATAGAACACAGACCAAAGGGTTTCAATTGAACGCTTGATGGATTTATTGTTTTATAAAATAAAGAAAATATAAAAAGAATATAAAATTCAAAAGTAAAGTGAAGTGAAGTCAAAATAGGGATAAGATATAAGGGTATTTATATGTTTTTGGTTTTTATAATTTTATGTTGTTTTTGGTTTTCAAGCAAAAGAGTTGATACTCCGTTTTCAAATAGGTTGTTACGCAAAAGTTCATTTTCTAACTGGCGTGGTACTAAAAAAAACTTGACTGTATATCTTTCAATGTATAATATTTTTTTTTTTTTTTTTTCTTTTTAGCTTTTCTTATTTTTTTGACCTTTTTTATATTTTCAACATTTTTTATCTTTTTAACTTTTTTCATTTTTTTTTTTTTTTTTTTATCTTTTTGACTTGACTCGGCTAATCTCTGTGCATCTTCATTGCCATTTTCGTTACAGTAGAATGAAAAGTGTGACAATTGAATAAAATA